>NW_022314210.1:0-5646 GCF_002776525.5 Piliocolobus tephrosceles
GGGGAGGGATTGCATTGGGTGTTATACCTGATATAAATGACGAATTGATGGGTGCTGACGAGTTGATGGGTGCAGCACACCAACACAGCACAAGTATACATATGTAACAAACCTGCACGTTATGCACATGTACCCTAGAACTTAAAGTATAATAATAAAATAAAATAAAATAAAAATGGGGCTTCTAGTGAAGTCTCGATTGTAGGGGTAGAAAAAATAATATTGTTTTTTATCAATCAAACGACATCTATAGATGTTCAAGCTCTCCGGATTGCATTGGCTGCTTATTATACTGGTGAAAAGAAGATTTTCGTTTTCATGTGTTGTCTTGAAGAGAGTCTTAAGGAGCTCAAATGAGTCTCACATGCAGTCCTACAATATAAAGGGACTTCCACCTGAAGTAGGATCTTTAAGTATTTTCCCCCCTTATTCCTATCCCCTCTTTTATTCTGACCCTAATAAACATCTTTAAGAAAAGCAGTTAGAAAAATATAAAATAAAAGTAGCTGGGTGGGTGGAGGGGAGTATGCTTTGGATGTTCTTTGTCAAAGCTGCAGGCATTAAGTGAGCCAAGGCCTCACAGAAAGAGCTCTCTCTTGCTCAAGTGTCTGTGGATTTTGCTCTGCACCATTTCTTTGAAAAATCTCCTTGACATAACGGTGATGTTTCTTCTTTCTCTTGCCTGACTGCAGCTGTACCTGACTCTTATTTTGTCACTTGCCAGAGGCAGGAGCTAGCAGATACATTTTACTAATTTCAGCTGTTTGGATTAGTATCACCATAAGTGGATTAATGTGGATTTCATAAAAGAACTCTACAGACTCAATCAAGGCCAAAAACTTCAGTCGGCCAAATCTACAATTCCTTATGCAACCCCCACTGACAATAAGGCTGCACCCTCCATTGCATGACCACCAAATAGACAAAGGATGGCAGTCTTTTCGTAAATACATATATCTAGCAAGGCCAGTACAGCGGTCCTCAATGTTCAACTGACTGGAGTGCCAAAAGTAAGAAAATGCTAAAAAAAAAAAAAAAAAAAAAAACTATTGATGGGAATATGTCAAAGGGACACAGGGGCTTACTGAAAAAGCTCCCAGTGGCTAAAGCTGGAAAAATGTGAGCAACAACATGAAGTAATATTGATTTAAAACCAAAAGTATGAAATAAAGGAAAAAAAAAAAAAAGAGAAAATAAATAAATAAATAAATAAAACCAAAAGTATAAAATAAATATCCACGAGTCATACTGATATAAATAAGTACTTGAATAAATAAATAAATGGTAGAGAAAGACACAAGTTTCCTGCGCAGATAAATTCCAAATAATTTATGTAGGTTCTCTGCCTTCAAGGAGGTGGGATATAACTTCCCACTCCTGATGTGCTGGCTACAGGGACTTTCTTTCAAGCATACAATATAGAAAAAGTTGGGGGAGAGTAACTTTACAGTGGGGAAACCTGATAAATGCTACCTCAGCCAGCTGATCAAGAAGCAACATCAACAGCAGTCAGTCATGTTGATGGTGTGTACCCTTGAAGTGATGTGATGAAAATGGCACTTCACTTAGGTGGTTCTTTCTTCTAAAAACACACAATCGCAGTCCCATTATGAGAAAAACATCAGACAAATTCCAACTGAAGGACATTCTAAAATATATATGACAAGTACTTCTAAAACTGTCAAAGTCATGAAAGACAAGAGAAGTTTGAGAAACTGTCACAGCCAAGAGGAACCTAAGAAGTCATGACGACTAAATGCCATGTGGTGTCCTTAATGGGATTCTGGAACAGAAGAAAGAAATCTGAATAAAGCATGGTCTCTAGTTAATAATAATATATCAACATTGGTTCATTAATTGTAACTATACAAATATACCACACTAATAATGCAAGATGCTAACAATAGGGGAAGCTGAGTGTGGGATGCACGGGAACTCTCTGTACTATCTGTAACTCAATAGCTACAGTTATTTTTAAAAAATAAATCTGAAACAATTGTAAAAAATAAAGTCTTTTCAATAAAACAAAGCCCACAGATAGAGATTGCTGACAGTCAGCCGGCCTGGGCTCATAGAGGGAAGCATGACTAAGATGCGGGCATCTGCACCACCTAATATCTGCAGTGAATTACTAGAGGAGTCCCAGGCACTCTTCTGGAGCATTTTGAAAGTTCCCCTCTCTCGCTGTGGTCTTCTCTTGGAGAATTTGCAATGGACACTTCAAATCAGTCAGCAGAGAGTGGGCTCTGATTAGAGCCTGCACAGCGGCCTCAAGACGGGTAGGAGTCCCATGAGACCACCAAGGCTATCTGAGGCAGAGACGGGGTCACCTGCCTGTACCAAAGTCTACTGACCAAGTCGGCAGAGCAGCCCACCAGTGTGTATGGGCCTGTCCTTGTTCTTAGGAAACGTAACAATGCTACCCCCTTCTCTGGGCTATTTTCTTGGGGCTTCACAGGGATCCAATTTGGATGAGCCAAGAAGCTCTGCTTTGAGGGTTTCAATGAAATCGCCCCATTCTATCCAATGTAATCTGGCAGTTGTAGCTGAGAAAGTCCCCAAACTACAGAACTGAGGAAGGCATCTAGGCTCCGCAGACCCTCACCAGGCTGCGGCTGCTATTTGTAAAATTTAAGTATCTAAACAAAAGCAGATGGTGGCTATGCCTTTTGTTTCTGGGCAAATCATGAACAATAGTTTGGGTCTGAATTCCATAGATGGCCAGGAGCATAGACTTCTCTGCTCATGAATGGTGTGTTTTTGTCAAGACTGAACAGTTTTCTAACCATGATTCCCAGGAAAGAAGCTGATTAATTTCAACCCGGGCAGCATGCCTTAAAGCAGCCGTGTTAAGCACAAGGCATAGTTTATGATCCGTGGTACCGGCCACATATGGTCACTAACCAGCACATTTGAGAGTGGCATATACTTCCTGATTTTTCTGATTTCCCCTTTGAATTTTAAAATTAGGGGCCTGTTGTCTCATGGCCAGAAGACAAAGTGTTAGATGGCAATTAATGTAGGCCAAAGGTTCCATCCCTTTTCCACATTAATTTTGGGAAAAAAATGCTTTTATGTTACATGGTGACCCTGTATCAGACTAGCATAAAACTAGAATAATTATGATGTAGGCCAGGCGCAGTAGCTCACGCCTGTAATCCCAGCACTTTGGGAGGCCAAGGTGGGTGGATCACCTGAGGTTTGGGAGCTCGAGACCAGCCTAACCAACATTGAGAAACCCCGTCTCTACTAAATGTACAAAATTAGCTGGGCATGGTGGCACATGCCTGTAATCCCAGCCACTTGGGAGGCTGAGGCGGGAGAATCGCTTGAATCTGGGAGTCGGAGGTTGCGGTGAGCTGAGATCACGCCCCTGCACTCTAGCCTGAGTAACAAGAGCAAAACTCCATCTCAAAAAAAAGAAAAAAAAATTAAGATGTAAGCACAAAGCATTAACAAAGAACATTGGTACTTCCTGTCTTGCCCAACAGAGAGTCCCTTTACTAACAGAACTGAAAAAAGGGGGCCTTGAAATAAAGGTATTATCTCTTTTTGTCTAGTCCATCATGATAAGCAGATATCATCAATGAAACTTCATTCCTAATTGACTTTGTTCTGGGCTTTCGTATATGTACAAGTTAGCAGAGAAGAAGTGTTGATAAGGGATGCCAGGCTCTGTACCTATTGATCTATGATTGGGATTTACTGCTGCCTGGAAAGTTCTACCCAATTTCAGCTTCTGCAGTGTACCCAGCAGAGAGAATGATAAATACCACTGTGCCACTGGGGCTGTCACTTTAGAGAGTGACATGAATGATGATAAAAGACAAACACAAATTTCAGAAAAACTTGGATTGGCTTTCCTGTCAACACGACTGAAATGGGAGATGGGAGACTATTGATAGAAAGCACTGAGTGTTCCTGATGTAATGTTATATAACAATGACTGTGCTGTGCAAAGGTACATTTTACTGTCTCTGGAAAACAGGAATACATTCTCCTGGGGAACCGGCTTTTAGAAAAGATTCTTGTATTTGCCTTCCAAGGGAAATGAAAGCAGAGAGAGAATGGAATTTGAAAAGCATCAGAGAAAGTTTAGAACACCATCAGCGACTATAAGATGATGTTTGAGAAATCCTCTGACTACGCTATCCTCCTCACTGCTTGAAAGAGATGACATCATTCGGGCTTTGGAAAGATAGCTTGGGCTATTTTGACCCATCTGATGGGTGACTTGATTACTTGCTTTCCCTGTTGCTTGATGCAGTCAGCAATATGAAATCATCTTTAGAACAGCTAACGGGTTATGTAAATAACAAAGCCAAAGACATTTTAAGATGTGCTACTAAAGCATGCTCTTTATTAAGTTAACTAATATATGTAAAGAGTTTAGAACAGTATCTGGAATATAGTAAGTGCTTAATAAATGGTGGCTATTATAGCAGACACTATTTTTAAAATTGTAATTTTAAGTTCTGGGGTACATGTGCAGAATGTGCAGGTTTGTTGCATAGGTAAATGTGTGCCATGGTGGTTTGCTGTACCTATCAACCCACCACCTAGGTATTAAGCCCAGCTTGCATTAGCTATTTTTCCTAATGCTCTCTGTCCCTGCACCCCACACCCCGACAGACCCCAGTGTGTGTTGTTCCCCTCCCTGTGTCCATGTGTTCTCATTGTTCAGCTCCCATTTACAAGCGAGAACATGCAGTGTTTGGCTTTTTGCTCCTGTGTTAGTTTGCTGAGGATAATGGCTTTCAGCTCCATCCATGTCCCTGCAACGGACAGGATCTTATTCTTTTTTATGGCTGTATAGTATTCCATGGTATATATGGGCCATATTTTCTTTATCCAGTCTATCATTGATGGGCATTTGGGTTGATTTTATGTCTTTTATAGCAGACACTATTAATGTCCCGCCCCATATTCCTTGGCCTTCCTCTGAGTTTGCCTGCATGTTCCACCTAGTTCCTGTGCACATCAACAGTTGCCCATTTTGAGTGCTGGGCTTCCTTGATTTCTCTGCCCAAGGGCCTCCTTGGGTAACAGTGGAGCTTGTACACTTCTTTGCAGGAGAGGCTAGAAATGCTGGGGCATTTAAGGGTCCCAGGAGCAACTGTCAACCCATGAGAAATGGGACCTGATGAATAAGTAACCCAGCTTCCATGTTCTTAGCTGGGAAAATTCTGAGGAGTGTTCTACAAGCTTCCTAAGAGGATCCTCTTCAGGATTGAACTTTAGTTGCCCACAGCAGAAGCCTACTCATTAAAGCACCCTTTTCTTGTCCTTTCACTATTTCTTATCTCACTTTATCCACTCTATCAATTATGCTTCCTGGGATCACCTCCCATATAAACTGCCCAAACCTAAGTTGTTTTTCAGGGTCTATTTTTTGGATGATCAGAACTGAGAAAGTACGGTTGGCATTAACTGCTGCTAAACATGGGGACCATAAAAGGTCATGGCAGAAAAGTTCATTACAGTATTATGTAATATGGCTACAAAGACCAATAGATGCGTGCTGATTTTTGGATTTATAGAAAATGACCAAAAATTATTCAAGTAATAAGAAATAGGCTTTTGGGCCGGGCGCGGTGGCTCAAGCCTGTAATCCCAGCACTTTGGGAGGCCGAGACGGGCGGATCA
>NW_022314211.1:0-1651 GCF_002776525.5 Piliocolobus tephrosceles
AATATCTCTGATAGTTGTGTCTTCTTGTTGTGGTTGTTTGTGTGATTGAGTTACCACCAGCCTGTATTTTTAGATTAGTAACAAGTAGATATTTTCAATTTCTTCTAAAGTTTAAAAAAATAAGTATTTTGTATTCAGAGAATTCTTGATAACAGAAGGTAAACATTTGTCACTTAAAAGAAATGTGATTACTTTGAAAAGAAATTTGGTTATTGTAAGTTAATTTTTGTTTAAAAAATAATTTAAGGAAAATAATGCTCAAAGAGCATGGTCATGGCATTTATTCCAGAGAGAGGAAGTTTATCCTGATCTGCCTGTAACAACAAAAGTATATGGATCAAGATAATTCTATAGGGACATAGATTAAAAGATAGCATATAATTTTATTTTAAAAATGAAGATAATTTTTTGATACATGTATTAAATGTAAGAGAACAAACAGCATAAAAAAATGAACTTTGGGAGGATATAAACAAGTACTGAGAACAGTGTGAGGAATAAAATTCTCATCCTAGCTGGGTGTGGGCAGAACCTCAGTCTGAGAACAAGCCCACTATGGTGGTGTTAGGGCCCCTCTGTATTTTTTATACAGAATTGAAGTCTCAGGAAAAATAAAAAAAACAGTATTAACCTCAACATGAAATGACTGGTTCATCATTTGATATACGCTGTGCCTTTACAACATGTTCAATTGTGTTGTCATTCTATAAGGTTTATCATTTGTTACATTTAAAACCAGAATAATTTCAAATTTGAAGTGAAATAAGTCCCTTAGAGAAACAAATTTCAAAATACCACCCCCTATCTATCCATATCTATATCATCTATGTCTGCGTTAGGCCATTTTTTATATTGCAAAAAGCAAAAACATCCTTCTAGGCCTTCTAAACTTTATAGGATAACACAAACATTGATGCAATGGTGATAGACAAAGATGGATGTTAATATTATTTGGAAAGTTTCATTCATAGTGTTATGAGCAAACCATCAAGGGGTTGGTGGTCTTAGGCATTATTTCCCACTAGGATCTATACCTTTGCATGTGAAAAGTAGGTACTAGAGGAAGAGCGAAGAGAGAGCACTGTCATTGTTCCCAGAGAATTGGACTAGAGAAATATGAAATCGCGTAGAGAATGATTGTGCACGCAGCGCTTTTCCCTGGGGAAGCTGTCTCATCATTTCGGTTGTATTTTTACTACAATCATAAATTATTGGTTTTGAGTTTAGACGTGTTCATTAAACATAGGTTATTGTCATGGTCCCGTAATGTTAGGATGATACATAGAACCTGTGGGAAATTGTTGGTCACTCACATAACCAAGGTGAAAGAGAAGACAACCGTGGGATATCTTGCATCGTGATGTGATATTGAATTGACCAATTAAGACAGCCAATGCGAGCTACCCACATGCAGCAATTTAAATTTCCAAAACAGATAATTACAATGTGCTAACATCAGTTCATATGAAACACTCACATATATTTGACGTGAACATTTTAAGTTTGAGTATTTGGTGTGTATGGGCGTTTTGTTTTTGTTTTTTGAGACGTTTTCTTGCTCAGTTGCCCAGGCTGGAGTGCAGTGGTGCCATCTCGGCTCGCTGCAACCTCCACCTCCCTGGTTCAAGCAGTACTCCTGCCTCAGCCTCCC
>NW_022314211.1:1661-2096 GCF_002776525.5 Piliocolobus tephrosceles
CGCCCGGCCCAAGTACTAGTTCTTAACTAAAAAGTGGGGGCAAGCTGAGAAACTAAAGCAGAAAAGGAAATTTTACCAGTTCAAAATAGCTCCATTCTCGGAATTCACAGAATTTTCATAACCTCTGAATCTCAGAGGGCATGAAGTGGATAATCTTCTCTAAATTACAAAAATATGTAGATGACAGGTTTGCCTATGAAACTTCAGTACTACAAGAAAAGTAAAATATTTACATATATGAAAGTTAAATATATTTAAAATTATTAAAGTAATATAAACATTTTTTAATGACTGTGTTGTTTTTCTGATTATTTTCTTTTCTACTAGTATTTTTTTCTGTATAAATTGTAAAATTATATCAGCAACTTCTAATGCCAAAAAAAGTAAAAACTAGTGTGTGTATAAATGCACTCCATATCTCTTCCTTATGCTTTT
>NW_022314212.1:0-2009 GCF_002776525.5 Piliocolobus tephrosceles
GGGGGTGGAGTATGACATGACTCCCAACATAGCAATGAATGGAAAGCCACCCAGTGATATTGCTCCTAATATTCACAGAAGAAGCGTATGATATTACTCCCAATATCGCAGGGAGGGTACAGCTCTTCTGTGATATGGTTCCTATTATCCAGAGGGGGAGAGGATGGTAACAATTTCAGTATCGCAGGCTGTGTTCACCTGCCCTGTGATATTGTTATTTATATCCTGGAAGAGAGACGATATAAGAGCACCGGGCCTTTCCATGCATCTCCCCCTGATCCTAAGGGTAGCTGAGGTCAAGACTCACTGAAAGCTCTAGGTACAGATATCCCATCACGCACAGGCTATCTCCGTTCTCTGACCTGGGAACGACTCTGACCAGGATTCCACATCTAGGAGGCCTCGGAACTGAGTGGGATTTTCTGAGCAACGCCAAATGGCTGCTCCCTTTCCACCGCCGTTGAGGGTCGTTACTTTGATTATCCAGATCACCTAGAAAGTATCAGTATCCAGAATCAACAAGATCAACTCTCTGCTCCTCTGACAGCAGAAGGAGCATGACCAAAATGAACCAAAGAGCTTGGCAGGAAACGATGTGACCGGAAAGCTCAGAGAACAGCCACAGGGGGATGTAAGCAGGCGTTCCCACCTGAATCATGAATAATTAATGAAGCGCAAATCCAAGGGGAATCGAGTTTCAGCAGGTGCAACTCATCCAACCGGAGATCGCCGGAGGGCCAACAAGATACAGCAACTGAGTCGGGTGTAGTGTCAAGCGGGATGCGACTGGTTCCAAGGCTCAAGAAGACCATGGGGTCACTTGGACCACGTGAGAAAATGACCCCAGTGTGATGGTCCAGCATTCCGACTCCTGCCTGTCTCTTCCCGTCCAAGGAACATGGATCCTAACTTGTGCAGGTGCAGATGACGAAGGGCAGAATGAGGAAAGGTGGCACCCAAGTTCCCCGACAAGAGAGTTCCACAGAAAGTCCGCTGGATCTTCGCAAATCCAGAGAAATGGCAACGGGACCCAAGGAAATAGAGCCCCACTGGTGTCCTGGAGACTCTTCAGACGTAATGCCTGGAGCCTCAGGACGAGCTGAAAAAGGAGCCAGGCACCGAAGGACAAAGCGGTGTTGACTTTCTTCATCTGGGTTTCCCAATGCAGTCCAATTCACGGTGGTTTCCAAAAGCCTCCTGGAGGAGAAAACACGTGAGGGTGTGGTCAGGGTTTTCTGCTGACACACTTAACCGTGGGGAAGAAGGAGAAGCTCTGAAGATGGATAACGGCCAAGATTGCATGTCAAGGTGCACCTCCTTGATGACACTGAGGCCTACGTTGAAACAGAGTAAATATGGCCCAATTACACTGTGTCTATTTTAGCACCTTATTAAAAAAAAAAAAAAAGATGTAAAACAAGACAGGGGTACATGCACCAGTGCTACATACCTGACGGGAAACATCTATTCTTCAAAGCTTGCAGCTATACAGGTAGGTTCTAGAATGTCTGTCCATAGTGAACATCGTCTCAGAGTGCGCTGGGTTAATAGACCTTTCCAGGTCATGTAATTGGATTAAGTTGATTAGGTTAGGGTCCATTTCACATCAGGGGTCCAGAGGCAGTATAAAAGGCAGCCTGGAAAGCAAAGGTCCCTCTCTGCCCCTTCCTCCGGCTTCCTGAAGGCTGCACCGCTTCCAGCAGGGCTGCTCCAGTACCTGCCCATCTGAGTGTCAGCGCACCTGTCCATCTGAGCGCCAGCCGAGGAAAGAAAGTAGACCTGTAATTTCAGGTTAGTTTCCCTGAACCACTGTTTGTTTCACGTAATCCCTGAGGAGTCGAGGGAAAAGAGACAAAGGAGAGTGAAAGAAACAGATCACACTGGGGCTCACTGATGGAGTAGGATGTGTTCTCCTTACCGGTAATTCTTGGAACAGAAAGCGAGTAAACATTTCCATCTCCGTGCCTGGGATAAGAGCCAGATGGAAATGCAAAAAGAAATTTACTCCA
>NW_022314213.1:0-2268 GCF_002776525.5 Piliocolobus tephrosceles
AGATTTCAGAGTGAGTAGCAGTACTGACAAGGAGGAATGAGTGTTTCATGCAGATAAAATGAAAGGCGCATAGACATAGAGAATGAGAGTATACATTGCCCGTTTGTTAACTAGCAGGACTAGAGTTTCAGTGCGGCAGAGAAAGAGTGGAGCCATTGTGTAGCAGAGGCTGAATGATGAGATTCTTGTACAGGAGGCTGAGGAGTTTGGGTTTTTATCTCGTAGGCAATAGAGATTCATTAAAGAATCTTGTATAGGGGAATGACGTTATCAGATTTGCGTCTTAGAAAAATCACTGTAGTAGCAAATAAAAAAGTATGGGTCTGGGGCCACAATAAGTAGTCCAAGATAGAAGTAATGGGAGCTTCCTTCCCTAAGGCCACAGACTTTGAGAATGTGGAGGAAGACACAGATTCCAGATATACTTGGATATCAGAAAGAGAGTAACAGGGAGAAAGAAAGAAAGAAAGAAACTGGCTTCTACTTAGTATCTACTTCTACAGAGACCCAAGGCCCTGAAATGTGCATTGTATGTAATGGACTACCGTCTCTTCTGTGCAGGCATGTAGAATGATACTAGCTATGTATCTTACTTGGAGAACTGATAAAATAGACACTCAAGTCATTTTCGATAGGCTTTAATGCTCTTGAGAAATTCCAATTGAGAAGGCTGAGTACTTTCACAACACCTGTGCAAGGTAGGTAGTATTAGCCGCATACTTACAGATAAGCAAGGTCAAGCTCAAGAGAGGCTAAATGATTTGCCTCAAGTCAGAGAGGTACAATTTAAACCCAGGCCACGTGTTTTACTGCGTCTCATGTATTTCATTCCTTCTTTCTTATAGTAGACAGTCAGCACTTAGCATCGTGCCTGATGCTAAGTTCCACTTTTTTCTTTTCTCTTTTCTTCTTTCTTTAAACTACATGTTGGGGACATATTCAGTCACTTTAACATGAAGAAGTAATGATTCAGTGAAAAGCCATTCTGAAGTAGCTGTTATGTATGTCTTCATTTGCTCCTAAAATCAGAATAAAAAGCAAAAATCCAAAGTTAAACCAAAGAAAATCCAGCAAGGAGAGGAGGAGGAAAAGGAATCCAGTGGTGAAGTAGAGGCAGCCTCAGTCACTGGCACAGGCAGAGTGAACCTGCATGAAGGGAACACTTGGTGTCCCTCCTCCCTGGGTGTCCAGAGTTTGCCTTTAGATGGAAGTGGAGCTGCAGGAAAAGATGGAGTCTCCTCACCCTTCAGTTCTTCCAGTTGGAAAAGGGTCAGCAGTAGTGAGTCAGACTATTCTGATGCTGAAGGAGGCATGCAGAGTAAAATGAGGTAGTAGTATTTTGTTCCATTTTTATATGTTGTATTCTAAGTTGCATGTAAGTTTATAACTTTCCTGAAAAATTTGACGGCTGCATGTGATTTAACTTGAAGAGCCTGATTTCTGGGGGCATGGTGTGATTCAGAACATGACTTGCTGTCTTAATCTGCCATTGCACATGTCATTCCTCTCCTTAGAATATTCTTTTTTGCCTTTTCATCTTGCGAACCACTACTCGTCTTTGATATGGGCTCTGAAATCATATTCCTCGGGAAGCCTTTTCTGCGTTAGTGTTATTCATGACATATTATAGTTATCTCCTTAACTGTCCCTCGCTGCCTAGCTTGTCAAGGCTGGGGCTTTGTTTATGTCTAGCAGCCTCAGCATGATGCCTGGCACATACACAGGTCATTCAGTAATACTCGTTGAATGGATGGATGGATACTCGGCAGTGTTTCGTGTCTAACACTAGTTTCCTGATATCAAAATGTTGCCCTCTTGTTCTCCAGTTGTGTTTTTTAATTGTCAGCCTTAATAACTTGTTATAGAAACAAATTGTCTTAACATGTTTTGATTGTACTTTGAAAGAAAAATTTTAATAACACATTGACATCTTTAGGGATTATTTAGAATGTTTAAGTTTTGTATGTATCATTTGAATTGGTGGAAATAAATACCAAATACCATTTCATGTTTGCATTTTGAAAAAAAAAATGATTAAAAAAATTTTTTTTTTGTTTTTCTCTTGGGTATGAAAGGTCTTACCAAGCCAAAGTTCGCCAGGGAGCCTTAGTTTGTTTTCTTTCTACTATAAAATCAATAGAAAAAAAAGTTCTTTATGGCTACTGGTCAGCCTTTATTCCTGGTACGCCTGAACTTGGCAGCCCACAATCAGTGTCCTTGATGACTCTTACGTTGAAAGACCCTTCTCCAAAGGTAAGAGAATTTAAA
>NW_022314213.1:2278-2554 GCF_002776525.5 Piliocolobus tephrosceles
AAGAACATTTCTGGATGACCCATCAGAAGCTTTTACAAGGTAAAGAAAAATAAGTTAGCTTCAATTTTATACCTCCCCCAAAAAAATGACTTGTGGAGTATTTCAAATACTCCTTATCCTAGGAAATTAAACTGGCAGAACTTTTACAAATTAACTAAATCAATAGTGAATGAGAACCTGGGAGAAAAATGAAAAATGAGTGGTGGCAAATAAATCAGTAATGAAGCCATTAGAGTAATTGAAATAAAAGCTGCTAAAAATATTGAGAACATATAT
>NW_022314213.1:2564-3011 GCF_002776525.5 Piliocolobus tephrosceles
CAAGGTCGCAGTGGGATTCAACTCTTGAATATGGTCTCAGGCACAGATATTTCACATCTTTTATGGAAGCCTTTGGCTCGTAGTTATTTCATTCTCATTTTTCCCTTGTCAACCTTCTCATTGCAGAATGACAGGCAGATCCTGTGCATCACAGTGCTGCTCGGACTGAATGACAGCAAGAATCGCTTAGTGAAAGCTGCAACCTCAAGGGCCCTGGGAGTCTATGTGCTTTTTCCCTGTCTCAGACAGGTCAGAGTGAGCCTATTTAGCTCTTCTGTGCCCCTTTATTGTCCATGACACCCCTATTTTGTGGATATAGAGCTCCTGCATTGGACAGTAAAGGAAACTAAATTGCTTTGTAATCTGATTTCCTTAATTGCTACTAAAATATGGTCATGGGCCAGGCATGGTGGCTCATGCCTGTAATCCCAGCACTTTGGGAGGCCG
>NW_022314214.1:0-20273 GCF_002776525.5 Piliocolobus tephrosceles
TTTTTGTGTCTCTATCTCCTTCAGTTCTGCTCTGATCTTAGTTATTTCTTGCCTTCTGCTAGCTTTTGAATGTGTTTGCTCTTGCTTCTCCAGTTCTTTTAATTGTGATGTTCGAGTGTCAATTTTAGATCTTTCCTGCTTTCTCTTGTGGGCATTTAGTGCTATAAATTTCCCTCTGCACACTTCTTTAAATGTGTCCCAGAGATTCTGGTATGTTGTATCTTTGTTCTCATTGGTCGCAAAGAACATCTTTATTTCTGCCTTCATTTCGTTATGTACCCGGTAGTCATGCAGGAGCAGGTTGTTCAGTTTCCATGTAGTTGAGCGGTTTTGATTGAGTTTCTTAGTCCTGAGTTCTAGTTTGATTGCACTGTGTTCTGAGAGACAGTTTGTTATAATTTCTGTTCTTTTACATTTGCTGAGGAGTGCTTTACTTCCAATTATGTGGTCAATTTTGGAATAAGTGTGATGTGGTGCTAAGAAAATGTATATTCTGTTGATTTGGGGTGGAGAGTTCTATAGATGCCTATTAGGTCCGCTTGGTGCAGAGATGAGTTCAATTCCTGGATATCCTTGTTAACTTTCTGTCTCGTTGATCTGTCTAATGTTGACAGTGGAGTGTTGAAGTCTCCCATTACTATTGTATGGGAATCTAAGTCTCTTTGTAAGTCTCTAAGGACTTGCTTTATGAATTTGGGTGCTCCTGTCTTGGGTGCATATATATTTAGGATAGTTAGCTCTTCCTGTTGAATTGATCCCTTTACCATTATGTAATGGCCTTCTTTGTCTCTTTTGATCTTTGATGGTTTCAAGTCTGTTTTATCACAGACTAGGATTGCAACCCCTGCTTTTTTTTTTTTTTTTTGTTCTCCATTTGCTTGGTAGATCTTCCTCCATCCCTTTATTTTGAGCCTATGTATGTCTCTGCATGTGAGATGGGTCTCCTGAAGACAGCAGACTGATGGGTCTTGACTCTTTATCCAGTTTGCCAGTCTGTGTCTTTTAATTGGAGCATTTAGTCCATTTACATTTAAGGTTAATATTGTTATGTGTGAACTTGATCCTGCCATTACAATATTAACTGGTTATTTTGCTCATTAGTTGATGCAGTTTCTTCCTAGGCTCTATGGTCTTTACATTTTAGCATGTTTTTGCAATGGCTGGTACCGGTTGTTCCTTTCCATGTTTAGGGCTTCCTTCAGGGTCTCTTGTAAGGCAGGCCTGGTGGTGACAAAATCTCTAAGCATTTGCTTATCTGTAAAGAATTTTATTTCTCCTTCACTTATGAAACTTAGTTTGGCTGGATATGAAATTCTGTGTTGAAAATTCTTTTCTTTAAGAACGTTGAATATTGGCCCCCACTCTCTTCTGGCTTGTAGAGTTTCTGCCGAGAGATCTGCTGTCAGTCTGATGGGCTTCCCTTTGTGGGTAACCCGACCTTTCTCTCTGGCTGCCCTTAAGATTTTTTCCTTCATTTCAACTTTGGTGAATCTGGAAATTATGTGTCTTGGGGTTGCTCTTCTCAAGGAGTATCTTTGTGGTGTTCTCTGTATTTACTGAATTTGAATGTTGGCCTGCCCTACTAGGTTGGGGAAGTTCTCCTGGTTGATATCCTGAAGAGTGTTTTCCAACTTGGTTCCACTTTTCCCCTCATTTTCAGGCACCCCAATCAGACGTAGCTTTGGTCTTTATACATTATCCCATATTTCTTGCAGGCTTTGTTCATTTCTTTTTCTTATTTTTTCTTTTGGTTTCTCTTCTCGCTTCATTTCATTCCAACTCCAAGTAGCTCAGTATAAAGAGAGAGATTCCATTTGTTTGGAAGAAAGTAAGGAAAGAGAACAAGAGTCTCTGCCTGGTAATCCATAGAACACTTCTAGAACTCATCCAAGACCACCAAGGTGATACCTCTACAGGTCTGCAAGAACCACAGTGTTATGTGCTTGGAGTGTCCCCTAATTTAACCAGAGCTAAAACCACAACACCCAAGTCCTTTTGAATACCTGGAAAGTCTTTCCAAGAAAAATGAGTACAAGCAATCCCAGAATTGAAAGAGTAAGATAAACACCTCTCTTCATATCCAGAAGAAAATAAGCATTCCCAAATATTATAAACATCTGTGAAAACATGACCTTACCAAATGAACTGAATTAAGAAAGAAGGGACCAATCTTGGAGAAAGGGAGATATGTGACTTCGGAAAGAAAATTCAAAATTGATGTGTTGAGAAAATGCAAAGAATTTTAAGGTATCAGAGAAGAAATTCAGAAGTATATCAGATAAATTTAACAAAGAAAATGAAATAAGTAATCAAGCAGAAATCCTGGGGTTGAAATATGCTATTTGCATACAGAAAGAATGCATAAGAGTCTCATAATAGTCGAATTGATCAAGCATAAGGCAGAATTAGTGAGCTTGAAGACAGGCTATTTGAAAATGCACAGTCAGAAAAAACAAAAAATGTACTTAAAAAAAGAAGCATGCCTACAGAATCTAGAAGATAGCCTGAAAAGGACAAATCTGAAATTTATTGGACTTAAAGATAACATAGAGAGAGAAATGGGGGTTAAAAGTTTAGTTAAAGGGATAACAACAGAGAATGTCCCAAGTCTCAATAAAGATATAAGCATCCAAGTACAAGGCTATAGAACCCCAAGTAGATTTAACACAAAAAGACTACCTCAAAGCATTTAATAATTGAACTCCCAAAGGTCAAGAATAAGGAAAAGATTTTAAAAGCAGCAAAATACAACAAACAATAACATACAATGGAGGTAAAATACATCTGACAACAGACTTCTCAGTGGAAAACTTACAGGTTAGGAGACACTGGCATGACATGTTTAAAGTGCTGAAAGAAATATTTTTTTCCTGAGAATAGTATATCTAGTGATAACATCTGATATGATAGGCTTTGTGTCTTCACCCAAATCTCATCTTGAATTGTAATCCACAAGTGTTGAGAGAGAGAGACCTGGTGGGAGGTGATTGGATCATGGAGGCAGCTTTCCCTATATTGTTCTCATGATAATGAGTGAGTTCTCAGGAAATCTGATGGTTTAATAAGCATCTGGCATCTCCCCTACTTGTACTTCTCTCTCCTGTCACCATGTGAAAAAGGTCCTTGCTTCCCCTTCACTTTCCACCATAACTGTAACATTTCTGAGGCTCCCCAGCCATGCAGAACTGTGAGTCCATTAAACCTCTTTTCTTTACAAATTACCCAGTCTCAAGTAGTATATTTATAGCAGTGTGAAAGCAGACTAAAACAGTAAATTGGTGAAACAGAGAGTGGGGTACTGCCATTAAGATACTTGAAAATGTGGAAGAGACTTTGGAACTGGGTAACAGACAGAGTCTGGAACCGTGTGAAGAGCTCAGAAAAAAACATGAAGATGTGAGAAGGTTTCGAGCTTCCTGGAGACTTGTTGAATGGTTTTGACCAAAATGCTAATAGTGATGTGAACAATGAAGTCCAGGTTGAGGTAGTCTCATATGGAGATGAGAACTTATTGAGAACTAGAATAAAGGTCACTCATGCTATATTTAAGAAAAATGGCTGGTGGCATTTTGCTCTTACATTAGAGATCTGTGGAAATTTGAACGTGAGAAGGATGATTTAGGGTATCTGGCAGAAGAAATTTCTATGCAGCAAAGTATTCAAGATATGACCTGGATTATTCCAAAAGCATTCACTTACATATATTCAAAAGGAGATGGCTTGAAATTGGAACTTATGTTTATAAATGAAGCAGAGCATGAAACTGGAAAATTTGCAGCCCAATAATGTGATAAAAAAAAGAACCAATTTTCTTGAGTAAAATTTAAGCTAGCTGCAGAAATTTGCATAAATAACGAAGAGCCAAATGTTAATGCCAAGACAATGAAACAAAAGTCTCCAGGGAAGTCAGAGATCTTCACAACAGCCCCTCCCATCACAGGCCCAGAGACCCAGGAGGGAAAATTAGTTTCCTGGGTTGGTTTCATGGCCTGGGTTCAGGGGACCCTGCTGTGTGCAGCCTTGGGACTTCATGCCCTTCAAGCCACTCCAGCTCAGGCCATTGCTTCCGAGGGTGCAAGCCCCAAGGCTTGGCAGCTTTCATGTGGTGTTGTGCCTGTGGGGGTGCACAAAATTCAAGGATTGAGGTTTGGGAATCTCTACCTATATTTCAGAAGATGGATGGAAATTCCTGAATGCCCGGACAGAGGTGTGATTCAGAGTCAGAACCTTCATGAAGAACTTCTGCTAGGACAGTGCAAAGGGGAAACGAGCAATTGGGTGCCCCATACATAGTCCCCACTAGGGCACAACCTAGTGGAGCTGTGAGAAGAGGGTCACCATTCTCCAGACCCCGGAATTGTGGATCCACTGACAGTTTGCACCATGCACCTAGAAAAGGCACAGACACTCAATGCCAGCCATGAAAGCAGCCAGGGAAGGGGGCTGTACCCTCCAAAGCCACAGGAGCAGAGCTGCCCAAGGCCCTGGGGGCCAACCTCTTGTGTCAGTGTTACCTGGGTTTGAGACACGCAGTCAAAGCAGATTATTCTGGAACTTTAAGATTTAATGACTGCCCCCACTGGATTTTGGACTTGCATGCGTTCTGTAGCCTCTTTGTTTTGGCCAGTGTCTCCTACTTGTAATGGGAGCATTTATATCATCCCTCTACCCCCATTGTATCTTGAAAGTAACCAACTTGCTTTTGATTTTACAAACTCCTAGGTAGGAGAGACTTGCCTTGTCTCAGATGAGAGTTTAGACTTGGACTTTTGGGTTATTGCTGGAATGAATTAAGACTTTGGTGTACTGTTGGGAAGGCATGCTTGGTTTTGAAGTGTGCAAGAGACATGAGATTCAGGAGGGGCTAGAGGCAGAATGATATTATTAGGCTTTGTGTCCCCACCCAAATCTCACCTTGAATTGTAATCCCCAAGTGTTGAGAAAGAGACCTAGCTGGAGGTGATTGGATCATGGGAGCAGTTTGTTCTATGTTGTTCTCATGATAGTGAGTGAGTTCTCACAAGATCTGATGGTTTTATGAGCATCCTGCATTTCCCATGCTTGCACTTCTCTCTCCTGCCACCATATGAAAAAGGTCTTTGCTTCCCCTTTACCTTCTGCCATAATTCTAAGTTTCCTGAGGCCTCCTCAGTCATGGGAAAATGTGAGTCAATTAAACCTCTTTATGCTATAAATTAACCAGTCTCAGATAGTATCTTTATAGCAGTGTGAAAATGAACCAATACAATATCTTTCAAACATTAAGGAGAAATAGACTTTCCCAGACAGACAAAAGCTGAGGGATTTCATCAACACCAGACTACAAGAAATGTTAAATGAAGTATGTAAATAAAAAATAAAAATATGTTAATGAGCAATAAAGCATCATCTGAAGGTATAAAACTCACTGGACAACAGCACACAGAAAAACACATAACACTAACTGTGGTTCATAAACTACTCTTACCTTAAGTAAAAAGACTAAATAATGAATAAATTAAAAATAATAACTACAACAACTTTTGAAGGCATAAACAGTATGATGAAGTCTGAATAGAAACAACAAAGTGAAAAAGTGGGGGAATATTATTAATGTGTTGCATTTTTATACATTTTATTTTTGCTTGTTTGTTGATGCAACAAGTGTTGTTAAAAGCTTAAAATATATGGTTATGTGATAGTACTTGCAAGTCTCACGATAACCTCAAATCAAAAAACATACAATGGATTAAAAAAATGAAAAGCAAAAAATTAAATCATACCATCAGAAAAAATAACCTTTACTAAAATGAAGAAAGCAAGGATAACAGGGAGAAAAGCAAGGTGACAAAACAACAAGAAAACAGGTAACAAAATGGCAGGAGTAATTTCTTATTAATAATAACATTGAAAGTAAATGAAGTAAACTATCTAATCAAAAGGCATAGTCTGGCTAAATAAACTAAGAAAAATGAGATGCAATAGTCTGTTGCCTACAAGAAATGCACTTCATCTATAAAGACACACATCAACTGAAAATAAACAGATGTAAAAAAATCTCCTATCAATAAAAACAAGAAAGAAGAGGAATAGCTACAGTTGTAACAGCCAAAATAGATTTTAATATGAAAACTGAAAGAAGAGACAAAGAAGGTTACTATATAAAGATGTCAATTAGCAAGAGAATATAAAAAATTGTATACACATGTGCACCTAACACCAGAAAACTGAGATATGTAAAGCAAATATTATTATACCTAAAGAGAGACAAATACTCCAATAAAAAAAATAGCTGGTGATTTTACACCCCATTCTCAACACTGGACACATCTTGCTGATAGAAAATCAACAAAGAAACTTTGGACTTCATCTGTACTATAGATGAAATGGACCTAACAAAAATTTGCAGATTATTTTGTCCAACAGTAGCAAATTGCATATACTTTTCCACAGCAGCACATGGCTCATTTCAAGGATAGACCCTGCTTTAAGTCACAAAAATGTCTCAAAACCTTTTAAAAAGATGAAATATTATCAAGCATCTTCTCTGACCACAATGGAATAAAACCAGAAATACAAAACAATAGGAATTTTGGAAACTAAGAAAACAAATAGAAATTAAACAGCATGTTCCTGAACGACATAAGTTCTTCTTAATGAAGAAACTAGAAGGAAATTTAAAAATTTCTTGAAACAAATGATAATGAAAATACAGCATACTAAGGGATACAGAGAAATTGGTACTGAGAGGAAAGTTTATAGCTGTAAGTGCCTATTTCAAAAAAAGCATATATCAAACAACATCATAATGCATCCTATTTTTCTTTTATTATTATACTTTAAGTTCTGGAGTACATGTACAGAACGTACAGTTTTGTTACATAGGTACAAACGTGCCATGGTGGTTTGTTGCACCCATCAACCGCCACCTATATTAGGCATTTCTACTAATGCTCTTCCTCCCCCAGTCCCCAACCCCATGACAGGCTCCAGTGTGTGATGTTCCCCTCCCTGTGTCCATGTGTTCTCATTGTTCATCTCCCAATTATGAGTGAGCACATGCAGTGTTTGATTTTCTGCTCCTGTGTTTCATCCATGTCCCTGCAAAGGACACAAACTCATCCTTTTTTTATGACTGCATGGTATTCTATGGTGTATATGTGCCACATTTTCTTTATCCAATCTATCATTGAGGGACACTTGGACAAAAAGGCCTTGGACAAAATTCAACAGCCGTTTATGCTAAAAACCCTCCATAAACTAGGTATTGATGGAATGTATCTCAAAATAATAAGAGCTATTTATTACAAACCCACAACCAATATCATACTGAATGGGCAAAAACTGGAGGCATCCCCTTTGAAAATCGGCACAAGACAAGGATGGCCTCTCTCACCACTGCTATTCCACAAACTGTTGGAAGTTCTGACCAGGGCAATCAGGCAAGAGAAAGAAATAAAGGGTATTAAATTAGGAAAAAAGGAAGTCAAATTGTCCCTGTTTGCAGATGACATGACTGTATATTTAGAAAACCCCATCATCTCAGCCCAAAATCTCCTTAAGCTCATAAGCAGCTTCAGTAAAGTCTCAGGATACAAAATAAATGTGCAAAAATCACAAGCATTCTTACACATCAATAACAGAGAAACAGAGAACCAAATCATGAGTGAACTTCCATTCACAATTGCTACCAAGAGAATAAAATACCTAGGAATCCAACTTACAAGGGAAGTGAAGGACCTCTTCAAGGCGAACCATAAACCACTGCTCAACAAAATAAAAGAGATGCAAAAAACTGGAAGAACATTCCATGCTCATGGATAGGAAGAATCAATATTATGAAAATGGCCATACTGCCCAAGGTAATTTAGAGATTCAATGCCATCCCCATCAAGCTACAAATGACTTTCTTTACAGAATTGGAAAAAAAGCTATTTTAAAGTTCATATGGAACAAAAAAAGAGCCCACATTGCAAAGACAATCATAAGCAAAAAGAACAAAGCTGGAAGCACCACTCTACCTGATTTCAAACTATACTATAAGACTACAGTAATCAAAACAGCATGGCATTGATACCTAAACATAAATAGACCAATGCAACAGAAGAGAGACCTCAGAAATAACACCACACATCTACAACCATCTGATCTTTGACAAACCTGACAGAAACAAGCAATACAGGAAGGATTCCCTATTTAATAAATCATTCTGGGAACACTGGCTAGTCATATATAGAAAGCTGAAACTAGATTTCCTCCTTACACCTTATACAAAATTTAATTCAAGGTGGATTAAAGACTCAAATGTTAGACCTAAAACCTTAAAAACCTTAGAAGAAATCTTAGGTAATACCATTCAGGACATAAGCGTGGGCAAAACTTCATAACTAAAAAGCCAAAAACAATGGCAACCAAAGCCAAAATTGACAAATGGGATCTAGTTAAACTACAGCACTTATGTATGCAAAAGAAATTAAGATCAGAGTGAACAGGCAACCTACAGAATGGGAGAAAAATTTGCAATCTACCTGTCTGACAAAGGGCTAATACCCAGAATCTACAAAGAACATGAACAAATTTACAAGAAAAAACAAACAACCTCATCAAAAAGCAGGCAAAGGATATGAACAGACACTTCCCAAAAGAAGACATCTATGCACCCAACAGACACATGAAAAAATGTTCATCATCACTGGTCATCAGAGAAATGCAAATCAAAACCACGATGAGATACCATCCCAGACCAGTTAGAATGGTGATCATTAAAAAGTCAGCAAGCAACAGATGCTGGAGAGGTTGTGGAGAAATAGGAATACTTTTACACTGTTGGCAGGAGTGTAAATTAGTTCAACCATTGTGGAAGACAGTGTGGTAATTCCTCAAAAATCTAGAACTCAAAATGCCATCTGACCCTGCAATCCAGTTACCAGGTATATACCCAAAGGATTATAAATCATTCTACTATGAAGACATATGCACACATATGTTTATTGTGGCACTATTCACAAGAGCAAAGACTTGGAACCAACCCAAATGTCCATCAATGATAGACTGGATTAAGAAAATGTGGCACATATACACCATGGAATACTATGAAGCCATAAGAAAGGATGAGTTCATGTCCTTTGCAGAGACATGAATGAAGCCAGAAACCTTCATTCTCAGCAAACTATCACAAGGACAGAAAACCAAACACCTCATGTTCTCACTCATAGGTGGGAATTGAACAATGAGAACACTTGGACACAGGGTGCGAAACATCACACACCAGAGCCTGTCAGGGGGTGGGGGTCTGGGGAGGGATAGCATTGGGAGAAATGCCTAATGTAAATGATAGTTTAATAGGTGCAGCAAACCAACATGGCACATGTATTCCTATGTATCAAACCTGCACATTGTGCACATGTACCCTAGAACTTAAAAGTATAATTAAAAAAAAAAAAAAAAATTCCCTCTGCACACTGCTTTAAATGTGTCCCAGAGATTCTGGTACGTTGGGTCTTTGTTCTCATTGGTTTGAAAGATCAGCTTTACATCTTCCTTCATTTCAATATTTACCCAGTAGTCATTCAGGAACAGGTTGTTCAGTTTGTTGAAAATAATAATATCAGTTTGTTGAACATTCAGGAGCAGGTTGTTCATGTAGTTGTGAGGTTTTTAGTCAGTTACTTAATGCTGAGTTCTAATTTGATTGTACTGTGGTTTGAGAGACTGTTATTATTTCCTTCATTTTGCATTTGCTGAGGATTGTTTTACTTTCTATTATGTGGTCAATTTTAGAATAAGAGCAATGAGGTGCTGAGAAGAATGTATACTCTGGTTATTTGGGGTGGAGAGTTCTATAAATATCTATTGGATCTGGTTGGTCCAGAGCTGAGTTCAAGTCCTGAATATCCTTATTAAGTGTTCTTATTGATAATAAGATCAATATTAGATTTGATCTGTCTAATATTGACAGTGGGGTGTTCAAATCTCCCACTATTATTGTGTTGGAGTCTAAGTCTCTTTGTAGGTCTCTAAGAACTTGCTTTATGAATGTGGGTGCTCCTTTATTGGGTGTATATATATTTAGGGTAGTTAGCTCTTCTTGTTGCATTGATCCCTTTACCATTATATAATGCACTTCGTTGTTTCTTTTGATATTTGTTGGTTTACAGTCTGTTTTATCAGAGATTAGAATTGCAACTCCCCCCCCTTTTTTTTGCTTTCCATTTGCTTGATAAATATTCCTCCATCCCTTTATTTTGAGCTGATGTGTGTCTTTGCATGTAACACGGGTCTCCTGAATACAGCACACCAATGGGTTTTGACTCTTTATCCAGTTTGCCAGTTTGTGTCTTTTTATTGGTGAATTTAGCTCGCTTACATTTAAGGTGAATATTATTATGTGTGAAATTGATCCTGTCATTATGATACAAGCTCGTTATTTTGCCCATTAGTTGATGCAGTTTCTTCATAGTGTTGATGATCTTTACAAATTGTTATGTTTTTGCTGTGGCTGGTACCAGTTTTTCCTTTCCATGTTTAGTGCTTCCTTCAGGAACCCTTGTAAGACAGGCCTGGTGGTGACAAAATCTCTCAGCATTTCCTTCTCTATAAAGAATTTTATTTCTCCTTTGTTTATGAAGCTTAGTTTGGCTATATATAAAATTCTGGGTTGAAAATTATTTTGTTTAGGTTGGGGAAGCTCTCCTGGACAATATCCTGCACAGTGTTTTCCAATTTTGTTCCATTCTCACTGTCACTTTCAGGTACATCAATCAAATGTCAATTTGGTATTTTCACATAGTCCCATGTTTTTTGGAGGCTTTGTTCATTCCTTCTTATTCTTCATTCTCAAATCTTGTCTTCTCACATTATTTCATTAAGTTGATCTTCAATCTCTGATATCCTTTCTTCCACTTGATTGATTCAGCTGTTGATACTTGTGTATGCTTCACAAAGTTACTGTGCTGTGTTTTTCAACTCTGTCAGGTCATTTGTCTTCTTCTATAAACTGATTATTCTAGTTAGCAATTTATCTAACCTTTTTTTTCAAGGTTCTTAGTTTCCTTGCTTTGGGTTGGAACATGCTTCTTTAACTCGGAGGAGTTTGTTATTACCCACCTTCTGAAGCCTACTTCTGTCGGTTCATCAAACTCATTCTCCATCCAGTTTTGTTCCCTTGCTGGTGACGAATTGTGATCCTTTGGAGGAGAAGAGACATTTTGGTTTTTGAAATTTTTGGACTTTTTGCACTGGTTTCTCCCCATCTTTTTGGATTTATCTACATATGGTCTTTGATGTTGGTGACCTTCAGATGGGATCTCTGAGTGTACATGCTCTTCCTTTCTGTTTGTTAGTTTTCATTCTAACAGTCAGTCCCATTTGTTGCAGGTCTGCTGGAGTTTGCTGGAACCTCACTCCAGAACCTGTTTCCCTGGTATCTAACCAGTGGAGGCTGCAGAACAGCAAATATTGCTGCCTGTTCCTTTGTCTGGAAGCTTTGTTCTAGAGGGGCATCTGCCAGATGCCAGCCAGAGCTCTCCTGTAGGAGGTGACTGTCAGTCCCTACTGGAAGGTGTCTCCCAGTGAGGATACACAGGGTTCAGGGAACTACTTGAGGAGGCAGTCTGACCCTAAACAGAGCTTGAATGCTGTGCTGGGAGATACGTTGCTCTCTTCAGAGCTTTCAGGCAGGAATGTTTAAGTCTGCTGAAGCCGCACCCACAGCTGGCCCTTCCTCCACGTGCTCTGTCCCAGGGATATGGGGGTTTTATCTGTAAGACCCTGACTGGGGCTGTTGCCTCTATTTCATAGATACCCTGCCCAGAGAGGAGAAATCAGGGAGTCTGATCACAGTGGCCTTGCTGAGTTGCTATGGGCTCCACCCGGCTCAGACTTCCCAGTGGCTTTATTTACACTGTAATGGTAAAACAGCCTACTCAAGCCTCAGCAATGGCAGAGCCCCCTCCCCCCACCAAGCTGTAGTGTTCCAGGTCCATCTCAGACTGCTGGTGCACTGGCAGCAAGAATTTCAAGGCAGTGGATCTTAGTTTTTGGGCTCCGTGGGGGTGGGACCCACTGAGCCAGACTACATGGCTTCCTGACTTCAGTCCCTTTTCCAGGGGAGTGAACAGTTCCATCTTGCTGGTGTTGCAAGCACCACTGTAGTATGAAAAAAAAAAAAAAAAAAAAGAAAATCCTCTTTCAGCTAGTTTGGTGTCTGCCCAAACAGCCACCCACCCAGTTTGGTGCTTGAAACTCAGGGCCTTTGTGCAGTAGGCACTGGAGAGAATCTCCTGGTTTGTGGGTTGCAAAGACCTTGGGAAAAGTGCAGTATCTGGGCTGGAATGCACTGTTCCTCAGGCTCATTCCCTCATGGCTTCCCTTGGATAGGGGAGAAAATTCCCCACTACTTGCACTTCCTGAGTGAGGCAATGTCCCACCCTGCTTCGGTTCACCCTCTGTGGGTTGTACCCACTGTCCAACCAGTCCCAGTGAAATTAACTGCATACCACAGTTGGAAATGCAGAAATCACCCGCCTTTTTCATCAGTATCCCTGGAAGCTGCAGACTGGTGCTGTTTTTATTTGGACATATTGCCAGCAGTCCCAATAATGCATCTTAATAAACTGGAACAGAAAAATCAATCCTAACATAAAATTAGTAGAATAAAAGAAATTCTAAGTATCAGAGCAGAAATAAATTTAAAATACAGAAAACAATGATAAAGAGCAATAAAATAAAAAGTTGGCTTTTTAAAAAGGCAAAAAAAAATTGACAAACTTTTAGCCAGACTAAGAAAAAAAGAGAGAAAAGCAAAATAAATAAAATCAGAAATGAAAAAGCAGACATTACAACAGGTATTGCAAAAATTCAAAGGATCATTATTGGCTATTATGATCAACTATATGTCAATACATTCAAAACTCTAGAAGATATGGACAACTTTCTAGACATATACAGCCTATAAAATTGAACAATGAAGGAATCCAAAACCTGAACAGATGAGTAACAAGTAATAACATTAAAGTCATAATATAAAGGCTCTGAGGAAATAAAAGCCTGGAGCCTGAGAGTTTTACTGCTGATTTTTTTTTTTTTTTTTTTTTTTTTTTTTTTAGATGGAGTCTCGCTCTGTCACCAGGCTGAGTGCAGCAGTATGATCTTGGTCCACTGCAACATCTGCATCCAAGTTCAAGTGTTTCCACTGAGTCAGCCTCCCGAGTTGCTGGGACTACAGGTGCATGCCACCACGCCAAGCTAAGTTTTGTATTTTTAGTACAGATGGGGTTTCATCATGTTGGCCAACATGGTTTTGATCTCTTTACCACATGATCCTCCTGCCTCAGTCCCACAAAGTGCTGGGATTACAGGCGTGAGCCACCATGCCTGGCCTGCTGAATTTTCTATAATGTTTAAACTAATATCAATTCTACTCAATTTATTCTGAAACATAGAAAATAAAGGAACACTTCCAAGCTCGTTCTATATGGCCAGTATTACTGTGATACCAAACCAGACAAAGACACTTTGATAAAAAAACAAAACTACAAGCCAATATAACTGATAGGTATTGATGCAAAAATCCTTCAGAAAATACAAGAAAATCTATTTCAAAAACATCTTAAAAAGATTATTCATCAAGACCAAGTGGGATTTATCCCAGGGAAGCAAGGATGGTTCGACATGCACAAATAAATTAAGGTGATACATCATTTCAGAAGAACAAAGGGAAAAATATATGATTATTTCAATTTATGCTGAAAATTCATTTGGTAAAATTCAACATTCAGTTATAATAAAATCCCTCAAAAAGCAGGGTATAGAGGGAACATACCTCAACATAATAAAAGCCATTTACAACAGGCCCAGAGCTAGTATCACACTGAATGGCAAAACAACTGAATGCCTTTTTTCTAAGATTGAGAAAATAACAAGGATGCCCACTTTCACTACTATTATTCAACATAGCACTGGTAGACTTCACTTGTGCAATTAAACAAGATAAAGAAATAAAGGACATTTAAATTGAAAAGGAAGAAGTCAAATTATTCATGCTTGTGGATGATATAATCTTATATTTGGAGAAACTTAATGATTCCACCAAAAAAACTGTTAGAACAAATAAACAAATTTAGTAAATTTTCAGCATACAAAATCAACATACAATAATCAGTAGCATTTTTATATGCCAACAGTGAAAAATCTGAAAAAGAAACCAAAAATAATCTCATTTACTATAGCTACAAATATAATAAAATATCCATATATTAACTTAATGAAATACACATAAGATCTCTACAATGAAATCTATGAAATATTGATGCAAGAAATTGAAGAAGGCACTGAAAAACAGAAAGATATTCCACGTTTATGAATTTGAAAAATTAATATTGTTAAAATGTGCATACTACTCAAAGAAGTCTAAAGATTCAATGTGATCACTATCAAAATATCAATGGCATTCTTCACACAAATAGAAACAGAAAAACTTTAAAATTTATATGGAACCACTAAAGAACCAGAATAGCCAAAGCTATCCTAATGAAAAAGAACAAAATTGTAGGAATTACAGTACTTAACTTTAAATTATAATACATAGCTATTGTAACCAAAATGGCATGTTACTGGTATAAAAACAGACACATAGATTAATAGAATAGAATAGACCACCCAGATATAAATCCATACATCTACAGTAACCTCATTTTTGGCAAAAGTACCAAGAGCATACATTGGGGAAGAAATAGTCTCTTTAATAACTGGTGCTGAAAAAACTAGATATCCACATATAAAAGAATAAAACTAGACCCCATCTCTCTCCATATGCAAAATAGAAATGAAAATGGGTTAAAGACTTAAATCTAAGACCTCACATTATAAAATTACCACAGTAAAATAAAACATTGGAGAAACTCTCCAGAACACTTGAGTAGGTGACGATTTCTTGAGTAATACCTCACAAACACAGACAACAAAAGCAAAAATGGACAAATGGAATGACATCAAGTTAAAATGCTTCTTTACAGCAGAGGAAACAATCAACAAACTGAAAACAACCCAGAAAATGGGATAAAATATTTGCAAACTACCTATATGACAAGGAAGCATGACTACAATATATAAGGAGCTAAAACACTCTCTAGGAAAATATCTCATAATCCAGTTTAAAAATGGGCAAAATATTTAAATAGACATTTTTCAAAAGAAGACATATATATGGCAAACAGGCTTATAAAAATGTGCTCATCACTGCTCATCAGAGAAATGCAAATCAGAACTACAATGAGATATTATCTTACTCAAGTTAAAATTCCATTATCCAAATGTCAGGCAATAACAAATGCTGTCAAAAATATGAAGGAAAGATAACTCACATACACTCTTGATGGAAATGTAAATAAATGAAGCCACTATTGAGAATATTTGGGAGACTCCTCAAAAAAAAACTAAAAGTAGTGCCACCATATGATTAAGGAATCCCACTGCTGGGTATAGACTCAAAATAAAAAAAATACCAGTATGTTAAAAAGGTATCTGCACGACCATGTTTATTGCAGCACTTTTCATAATAGCCAAGATTTTGGAGCAATATAAGTGTCCATCAACAGATGAATGAATAAAGAAAATGTTGTACTTACACACAATGGAGTAGTGTTAAGTCATAAAAAGAAAGATCTCTTGTTATTTGCAGAACATGCACGATGCTAGAGGTCTGTACATTAAGTGAAATAAGACAGGCACAGAAAGACAAATGTCATATGTTCTTACTTATTTTGGAGAGTTAAAATTAAAACACTTGAACTCATGGGGATACAGAGTAGAAAAATAGATAATACAGTCTTGAAAGGGTAGTGGGGTAGGGGAGAAGTTAGGGTGTTTAATGGGTACAAATGTAGTTTGAAATAATAAATAAGAACCAGTGTTTGCTAATACAACATGGTGGCTGTGGTCAAAAATAATTTACTTTTATTTTTACATGTAAACATAACTAAAAGAGCATTTTTTTTTGTAGTACAAAGTATAAATGCTTGAAGTAACGAATACCCCATTTACCCTGATGTGATAATTATGCATTCCTTTCCTGTATCAAATTATCTCACATAACTTACAAATAAACACACCTACCATGTAACCACAATTAAAAAAAAAAAAAACTGCAGAGACGGAGTTTCACTGTGTTAGCCAGGATGGTCTCGATCTCCTGACCTCGTGAACCGCCCGCCTCTGCCCATCTCTATTAAAAAAAATACAAAAAAAAAAAAAATTAGCTGGGCGTGGGGGCAGGCGCCTGTAGTCCCAGCTGCTCAGGAGGCTGGGGCAGGTAAATGGCGTGAACCCAGGAGGTGGAGCTTGCAGTGAGCCGAGACCGCGCCACTGCACTCCAGCCTGGGCACAAGAGCGAGAGACTTCCTCTCAAAACAAACAAACAAACAAACAAAAACTGCAAATATATTTCCAAACGAAATCTTGTGTTAATACTAAAGCTCAATACAAGTGAAAATTCTGACAAACAATGCAAAAAAAATTTTAAAAAAATCAGCCTATGAATGAGAAATTTACCAAAAAGATCATATATATCAAATATATATATGATAATATATATTTATCATATATATATGATAAAATTGTAAGTTTAAACAATGGATTAGATTTAGCAGAAGAAATAATTTCAGAACTTGAAAGTCTTTTAACATAATCCAGTCAAGCAATAATAAGGAAAAAATAATTTTTTAAAAGGAGCTTTTTAATGATCGCCTTTCTAACTGGTGTGAGATGCTACCTCGTTGTAGTTTTGATTTGAATTTCTTTAAAGACCAGTCATGATGAGCTTTTTTTCATATGTTTGCTAGCTGCATAAAGTCTTCTTTTGAGAACTGCCTGCTCATATCCTTCATCCACTTTTTGATGAGGTTTTTTGATTATTATTTTTATTTTTTGTAAATTTGTTTAAGCTCTTTGTAGATTCTAGATATTAGCCCTTTGTCAGATGGATAGATTGCAAAAATGTTCTCCCACTCTGTAGGCTGCCTGTTCAATCTGATGATAGTTTCTTTTGCTGTGCAGAAACCCTTTAGTTTGTCAATTTTGGCTTTTATTGCTGTTGCTTTTGGTGTTTTAGTCATGAAGTCTTTGCCCATGCCTATGTCCTAAATGGTATTGCCTAGGTTTTCCTCTAGGGTTTTTATGGCTTTAGGTTTTACATTCAAGTCTTTAATTGATCTTGAGGTAAGTTTTGTATAAAGTATAAGGAGGGTTCCAGTTTCAGTTTTCAGCATATGGCTAGCCAGTTTTCCAAACATTTATTAAATAGGAAATTATTTCCCCATTTCTTGTTTTTGTCAAGTTTGTCAAAGATGAGCTGGTTGTAGATGTGTGGCATTATTTCTGATGCCTCTGTTCTGTTGCATTGGTCTATATATCTGTTTTGGTACCAGTACCAATCTGTTTTGGTTATTGTAGCCTTGTAGTATAGTTTGAAGTCAGGTTGTGCAATGCCTCCAGCTTTGTTCTTTTTGATTAGAATTGTCTTTGCAATGCTTGCTCTCTTTTGGTTCCATATGAAATTTAAAGTATTTTTTTTCTAATTCTTTGAAGAAAGTCAATGATAGCTTGATGAGGATAGCATTGAATCTATATATTAATTGTGGCAGTATGGCCATTTTCATGATATTGATTCTTCCGATCCATGAGCATGGAATGTTTTTCCATTTTGTGTGTGTGTGTGTGTGTCCTCTCTTATTTCCTTGAATAGGGGTTCGCAGTTCTCTTTGAAGAGGTCCTTCACATCCCTTGTAAGTTAGATTCCTAGCTACTTCATTCTCTTTGTAGCAATTGTAAATGGGAGTTCACTCATGATTTGGCTCTGCGTTTGTCTATTATTAGTTTATACGAATGCTTGTGATTTTTGCACATTGATTTTGTGTTCTGAGACTTTGCTGAAGTTGCTTATCAGCTTAAGGAGATTTTGAGCTTAGATGATGGGGTTTTCTGAATATACAATAATGTCATCTGCAAACAGAGACATCCTGCTCATGTATCCCAGAAGTTAAAGTATAAAAAAAGAACAAAGCCTCTGTGACATATGGGACATATAAAGTGGTCAAATATTCTAATTTCCAGAGTCTTGAAAGGCAAAATGAAAATAAATAGATGAAAACAGAACAAAACCAAAAAGCTTACTTAACAAAAAACTTAAAAGATGAAAACATTCAAAATCTGACAAGACATGTAGACATCCACATACAGGAGTCTCAGAGATCCACAAATAGATACAATGCAAAAGGGTCTTCTATACACCATATAATATTGAAAAGTCGGGGGGCAGAGCAAGATGGCCGAATAGGAAGAGCTCCAGTCTCCAACTCCCAGCGCGAGCGACACAGAAGACCGGTGATTTCTGCATTTTCAACTGAGATACTGGGGTCATCTCACTAGGGAGTGCCGGACAATCGGTGCTGGTCAGCTGCTGCAGCCCAAACAGCGAGAGCTGAAGCAGGGCAAGGCATTGCCTCACCTAGGAAGCGCAAGGGGGAAGGGAATCCCTTTTCCTAGCCAGGGGAACTGAGACACATAACACCTGGAAAATCGGGTAACTCCCACGCCAATACTGCATTGTAAGCAAACAGGCACATCAGGAGAATATACCCCACACCTGGCCGGGAGGGTCCCACGCCCACGGAGCCTCCCTCCTTGCTAACACAGCAGTCTGAGGGGATCTAACCGCAAGGCAGCAGTGAGGCTGGGGGAGGGGCGACCGCCATTGCTGAGGCTTCAGTAGGTAAACAAAGCCACTGGGAAGCTCGAACTGGGTGGAGCTCACAGCAGCTCAAGGAAACCTGCCTGTTTCTGTAGACTCCACCTCTGGGGACAAGGCATAGCTAAAAAATAACAGGGGAAGCAGCAGAAGCCTGTGCAGATGCGAACGACTCTGTCTGACAGCTTTGAAGAGAGCAGTGGATCTCCCAACACAGAGGTTGAGATCTGAGAACGGACAGCCTGCCTGCTCAAGTGGATCCCTGACCACTGAGTAGCCTAACGGGGAGACATCCCCCACTAGGGGCAGTCTGACACACCACACATAACAGGGTGGAGTACACCCCTGAGAGGAATCTTCCAAAGTAAGAATCAGACAGGTACACTCGCTGTTCAGCAATATTGTATCTTCTGCAAACTCTGCTGCTGATACCCAGGCAAACAGGGTCTGGAGTGGACCTCAAGCAATCTCCAACAGACCTACAGCTGAGAGTCCTGACTATTAGAAGGAAAACTATCAAACAGGAAGAACACCTATACAAAAACGCCATCAGTACGTCACTATCATCAAAGACAAGAGGCAAATAAAACCACGAAGATGGGGAAGAAGCAGGGCAGAAAAGCTGGAAATTCAAAAAATAAGAGCGCATCTCCCCCTGCAAAGGAGTGCAGCTCATCGCCAGCAACAGATCAAAGCTGGTCAGAGAATGACTTTGATGAAACGAGAGAAGAAGGCTTCTGTCCATCAAACTTCTCAGAGTTAAAGGAGGAATTACATACCCAGCGCAAAGAAACTAAAAATCTTGAAAAAAGAGTGGAAGAATTGACAGCTAGACTAATTAATGCAGAGAAGGTCATAAACGAAATGATAGAGATCAAAACCATGACACGAGAAATACGTGACAAATGCACAAGGTTCAGTAACTGACTCGATCAACTGGAAGAAAGAGTATCAGCGATGGAGGATCAAATGAATGAAATGAAGCGAGAAGAGAAACCAAAAGAAAAAAGAAGAAAAAGAAATGAACAAAGCCTGCAAGAAGTACGGGATTATATAAAAAGACCAAATCTACGTCTGATTGGGGTGCCTGAAAGTGAGCGGGAGAATGGAAATAAGTTGGAAAACACTCTACAGGATATCATCCAGGAGAACTTCCCCAAACTAGTAGGGCAGGCCAACATTCAAATTCAGGAAATACAGAGAACGCCACAAAGATACTCCTCAAGAAGAGCAACTGCAAGACACATAATTGCCAGATTCAGCAAAATTGAAATGAAGGAAAAAATCTTAAGGGCAGCCAGAGAGAAAGGTCAGGTTACCCACAAAGGGAAGCCCATCAGACTAACAGCAGATCTCTCGGCAGAAACTCTACAAGCCAGAAGTGAGTGGGGGCCAATATTCAACGTTCTTAAAGAAAAGAATTTTCAACCCAGAATTTCATATCCAGCCAAACTAAGTTTCATAAGTGAAGGAGAAATAAAATCCTTTACAGATAAGCAGATGCTTAGAGATTTTGTCACCACCAGGCCTGCCTTACAAGAGACCCTGAAGG
>NW_022314216.1:0-7650 GCF_002776525.5 Piliocolobus tephrosceles
AAGATTCAATCCAAGGTCCTGAAGAAAGAAAAACACTTCACCCTCTGTACCTTGTGTCTTTCTAAATTTTTCTCTCCAAAATAAAGTTCAAGCATGAAACTTAGTGTGTTTGACTTTTTAAATTTTCTTTTCTTTTTCCTTTTTTCCCCTTTTGCTTTTTTATATGATGGATTGTATGGTTCCTTTCAATAGAGAATTGTGATCTACATTAAATTAACTGGTCTTTGCATTGCAATGATGCACAATTTGAGCATCATGGAGCAATAACAAAATAGCGAAAATGAATATAATTGGGTTTCTTCTTGTTGTTGTTATTAGAGACAGTGTCTCACTTAGCCACCCAAGCTGGAGTACAATGGTACAATCTCTGCTTACTGCAGCCTTAACCTCCTGTGCTGAAATGATCCTCCCACCTCACTCTCTTCAGTAGCTGGGACTACAGGCATGTGCCACCATACCCTGCTAATGTTTTGTACTTTTTGGAGAGACAGGGTTTCACCATGTTGCCCAGATTGGTCTTGAACTCTGGAGCTTAAGTGATCTGCCCTCCTCAGCCTCCCAAAGTGCTAGGATTTCATGCTTGAGCCACCATGCCTGACAGGATATAAGTGTTAATTGGAATAGTTTGAAACTTAAAAGTTCAATGCATTCCTAATGATTCTCAAACAATAGAACTTTACAATGAGAGGCAAAAAGTGGTTGTTGGCTCAAAGGAAAGATAGATCTGATGCGTTGTGTTTACTTGTCCTTTAATTTTAAAAAGTGGGAAAGCATTGCTATACATAATATTTGAAATTTTAAGCAGATGTGTTAAATACATATGTTATACATTAAGCTTTATTTCACTCTATTTTGGTAAGTGATATATAACTGTATCAACAAGATAGAATAACATAAAGTTTGACAAGGAAAAAGATAAAATTGTGCCAAAAACAGGAAAGACTGATGAGCATCAGTGATTCAATTAATAACCAGATAGAAGAAGAGCTCAGAAGCTGGTGACCATAGAGGATGAGGCCCAATAATCAATGAGACAAATGGTCCCTTACTGGTCCCCAAAAGGTGAATTAGACCAATGTTTAATGAAGGAGTTGGTCTCAACTCTCCATCCCTTCAAGCATATGAATTATATTAATTATAATGAAGCTATACTCATTTTAATGAAATGTTAGTGAGAAAATATATGTTAGAAGATGGCCGAATAGGAACAGCTCCAGTCTCCATCTCCCAGCGCGAGCGACACAGAAGGCCGGTGATTTCTGCATTTTCAACTGAGGTACTGGGGTCATCTCACTCGGGAGTGCCGGACAATCGGTGCTGGTCAGCTGCTGCAGCCTGAACAGCGAGAGCTGAGGCAGGGCGAGGCATCGCCTCACCTGGGAAGCGCAAGGGGGAAGGGAGTCCCTTTTCCTAGCCAAGGGAACTGAGACACACAACACCTGGAAAATCGGGTAACTCCCACCCCAATACTGCGCTGTAAGCACACCGGCACACCAGGAGAATATACCCCACACCTGGCCGGGAGGGTCCCACGCCCACGGAGCCTCCCTCCTTGCTAACACAGCAGTCTGTGGCAATCTAACCGCAAGGCAGCAGCGAGGCTGGGGGAGGGGCGCCCGCCATCGCTGAGGCTTAAGTAGGTAAACAAAGCCGCTGGGAAGCTCCAACTGGGTGGAGCTCACAGCAGCTCAAAGAAACCTGCCTGTCTCTGTAGACTCCACCTCTGGGGACAGGGCACAACTAAAAAATAACAGGGGAAGCAGCAGAGGCCTGTGCAGACGCGAACGACTCTGTCTGACAGCTTTGAAGAGAGCAGTGGATCTCCCAACATGGAGGTTGAGATCTGAGAAGGGGCAGGCTGTCTGCTCAAGTGGGTCCCTGACCCCTAAGTAGCCTAACTGGGAGACATCCCCCACTAGGGGCAGTCTGAAACCCCACACCTCACAGGGTGGAGTACATCCCTGAGAGGAAGCTTCCAAAGCAAGAATCAGACAGGTGCACTCACTGTTCAGCAATATTCTATCTTCTGCAACCTCTGCTGCTGATACCCAGACAAACAGGGTCTGGAGTGGACCTCAAGCAATCTCCAACAGACCTATAGCTGAGGGTCCTGACTGTCAGAAGGAAAACTATCAAACAGGAAGGACACCTATACCAAAACCCCATCAGTACGTCACCATCATCAAAGACCAGAGACAGATAAAACCACAAAGATGGGGAAAAAGCAGGGCAGAAAAGCTGGAAATTCAAAAAATAAGAGCACATCTCCCCCTGCAAAGGAGCACAGCCCATCGCCAGCAACGGATCAAAGTTGGTCAGAGAATGACTTTGACGAGATGAGAGAAGAAGGCTTCAGTCCATCAAACCTCTCAGAGCTAAAGGAGGAATTACGTACCCAGCGCAAAGAAACTAAAAATCTTGAAAAAAGAGTGGAAGAATTGACAGCTAGACTAATTAATGCAGAGAAGGTCATAAACGAAATGACAGAGATGAAAACCATGACACGAGAAATACGTGACAAATGCACAAGCTTCAGCAACCGACTCGATCAACTGGAAGAAAGAGTATCAGCGATGGAGGATCAAAGGAATGAAATGAAGCGAGAAGAGAAACCAAAAGAAAAAAGAAGAAAAAGAAATGAACAAAGCCTGCAAGAAGTATGGGATTATGTAAAAAGACCAAATCTATGTCTGATTGGGGTGCCTGAAAGTGAGGGGGAAAATGGAACCAAACTGGAAAACACTCTTCAGGATATCATCCAGGAGAACTTCCCCAACCTAGCAGGGCAGGCCAACATTCAAATTCAGGAAATACAGAGAACGCCACAAAGATACTCCTCCAGAAGAGCAACTCCAAGACACATAATTGCCAGATTCACCAAAGTTGAAATGAAGGAAAAAATCTTAAGGGCAGCCAGAGAGAAAGGTCGGGTTACCCACAAAGGGAAGCCCATCAGACTGACAGCAGATCTCTCGGCAGAAACTCTACAAGCCAGAAGAGAGTGGGGGCCAATATTCAACGTTCTTAAAGAAAAGAATTTTAAACCCAGAATTTCATATCCAGCCAAACTAAGTTTCATCAGTGAAGGAGAAATAAAATTCTTTACAGATAAGCAAATGCTTAGAGATTTTGTCACCACCAGGCCTGCCTTACAAGAGACCCTGAAGGAAGCCCTAAACATGGAAAGGAACAACCGCTACCAGCCATTGCAAAAACATGCCAAAATGTAAAGACCATCGAGGCTAGGAAGAAACTGCATCAACTAATGAGCAAAATAACCAGTTAATATCATAATGGCAGGATCAAGATCACACATAACAATATTAACCTTAAATGTAAATGGACTAAATGCTCCAATTAAAAGACACAGACTGGCAAACTGGATAAAGAGTCAAGACCCATCAGTCTGCTGTCTTCAGGAGACCCATCTCACATGCAGAGACATACATAGGCTCAAAATAAAGGGATGGAGGAAGATCTACCAAGCAAATGGAGAACAAAAAAATGCAGGGGTTGCAATCCTAGTCTCTGATAAAACAGACTTTAAACCATCAAAGATCAAAAGAGACAAAGAAGGCCATTACATAATGGTAAAGGGATCAATTCAACAGGAAGAGCTAACTATCCTAAATATATATGCACCCAATACAGGAGCACCCAGATTCATAAAGCAAGTCCTTAGAGACTTACAAAGAGACTTAGACTCCCATATAATAATAATGGGAGACTTCAACACTCCACTGTCAACATTAGACAGATCAACGAGACAGAAACTTAACAAGGATATCCAGGAATTGAACTCATCTCTGCACCAAGTGGACCTAATAGACATCTATAGAACTCTCCACCCCAAGTCAACAGAATATACATTCTTCTCAGCACCACATCGCACTTATTCCAAAATTGACCACATAATTGGAAGTAAAGCACTCCTCAGCAAATGTAAAAGAACAGAAATTATATCAAACTGTCTCTCTGACCACAGTGCAATCAAACTAGAACTCAGGACTAAGAAACTCAATCAAAACCTCTCAACTACATGGAAACTGAACAACCTGCTCCTGAATGACTACTGGGTACATAACGAAATGAAAGCAGAAATAAAGATGTTCTTTGAAACCAATGAGAACAAAGATACAACGTACCAGAATCTCTGGGACACATTTAAAGCAGTGTGTAGAGGGAAATTTATAGCACTAAATGCCCACAAGAGAAAGCAGGAAAGATCTAAAATTGACACTCTAACATCACAATTAAAAGAACTAGAGAGGCAAGAGCAAACACATTCAAAAGCTAGCAGAAGGCAAGAAATAACTAAGATCAGAGCAGAACTGAAGGAGATAGAGACAGAAAAAAACCCTCCAAAAAATCAAAGAATCCAGGAGTTGGTTTTTTGAAAAGATCAACAAAATTGACAGACCACTAGCAAGACTAATAAAGAAGAAGAGGGAGAGGAATCAAATAGACGCAATAAAAAATGATAAAGGGGATATCACCACCGATCCCACAGAAATACAAACTACCATCAGAGAATACTATAAACACCTCTACGCAAATCAACTAGAAAATCTAGAAGAAATGGATAATTTCCTGGACACTTACACTCTTCCAAGACTAAACCAGGAAGAAGTTGAATCCCTGAATAGACCAATAGCAGGCTCTGAAATTGAGGCAACAATTAATAGCCTACCCACCAAAAAAAGCCCAGGACCAGATGGATTCACAGCTGAATTCTACCAGAGGTACAAGGAGGAGCTGGTACCATTCCTTCTGAAACTATTCCAATCAATAGAAAAAGAGGGAATCCTCCCTAACTCATTTTATGAGGCCAACATCATCCTGATACCTAAGCCTGGCAGAGACACAACAAAAAAAGAGAATTTTAGACCAATCTCCCTGATGAACATCGATGCAAAAATCCTCAATAAAATCCTGGCAAACCGGATTCAGCAGCACATCAAAAAGCTTATCCACCATGATCAAGTGGGCTTCATCCCTGGGATGCAAGGCTGGTTCAACATTCGCAAATCAATCAACGTAATCCAGCATATCAACAGAACCAAAGACAAGAACCACATGATTATCTCAATAGATGCAGAAAAGGCTTTTGACAAAATTCAACAGCCCTTCATGCTAAAAACGCTCAATAAATTCGGTATTGATGGAACGTACCTCAAAATAATAAGAGCTATTTATGACAAACCCACAGCTAATATCATACTGAATGGGCAAAAACTGGAAAAATTCCCTTTGAAAACTGGCACAAGACAGGGATGCCCTCTCTCACCACTCCTATTCAACATAGTGTTGGAAGTTCTGGCTAGGGCAATCAGGCAAGAGAAAGAAATCAAGGGTATTCAGTTAGGAAAAGAGGAAGTCAAATTGTCCCTGTTTGCAGATGACATGATTGTGTATTTAGAAAACCCCATCGTCTCAGCCCAAAATCTTCTTAAGCTGATAAGCAACTTCAGCAAAGTCTCAGGATACAAAATTAATGTGCAAAAATCACAAGCATTCTTATACACCAGTAACAGACAAGCAGAGAGCCAAATCAGGAATGAACTTCCATTCACAATTGCTTCAAAGAGAATAAAATACCTAGGAATCCAACTTACAAGGGATGTAAAGGACCTCTTCAAGGAGAACTACAAACCACTGCTCAGTGAAATCAAAGAGGACACAAACAAATGGAAGAACATACCATGCTCATGGATAGGCAGAATCAATATTGTGAAAATGGCCATACTGCCCAAGGTAATTTATAGATTCAATGCCATCCCCATCAAGCTACCAATGAGTTTCTTCACCGAATTGGAAAAAACTGCTTTAAAGTTCATATGGAACCAAAAAAGAGCCCGTATTGCCAAGACAATCCTAAGTCAAAAGGACAAAGCCGGAGGCGTCACGCTACCTGACTTCAAACTATACTACAAGGCTACAGTAACCAAAACAGCATGGTACTGGTACCAAAACAGAGATATAGACCAATGGAACAGAACGGAGCCTTCAGAAATAATGCCACACATCTACAACCATCTGATATTTGACAAACCTGAGAAAAACAAGAAATGGGGAAAGGATTCCCTATTTAATAAATGGTGCTGGGAAAATTGGCTAGCCATAAGTAGAAAGCTGAAACTGGATCCTTTCCTTACTCCTTATACGAAGATTAATTCAAGATGGATTAGAGACTTAAATGTTAGACCTAATACCATAAAAACCCTAGAAGAAAATCTAGGTAGTACCATTCAGGACATAGGCATGGGCAAGGACTTCATGTCTAAAACACCAAAAGCAACGGCAGCAAAAGCCAAAATTGACAAATGGGATCTCATTAAACTAAAGAGCTTCTGCACAGCAAAAGAAACTACCATCAGAGTGAACAGGCAACCTACAGAATGGGAGAAAATTTTTGCAATCTACTCATCTGACAAAGGGCTCATTTCCAGAATCTACAAAGAACTCAAACAAATATACAAGAAAAAAACAAACAACCCCATCCAAAAGTGGGGAAAGGATATGAACAGACATTTCTCAAAAGAAGACATTCATACAGCCAACAGACACATGAAAAAATGCTCATCATCACTCGCCATCAGAGAAATGCAAATCAAAACCACAATGAGATACCATCTCACACCAGTTAGAATGGCAATCATTAAAAAATCAGGAAACAACAGGTGTTGGAGAGGATGTGGAAAAATAGGAACACTTTTACACTGTTGGTGGGATTGTAAACTAGTTCAACCATTATGGAAAACAGTATGGCGATTCCTCAAGGATCTAGAACTAGATGTACCATATGACCCAGCCATCCCACTACTGGGTATATACCCAAAGGATTATAAATTATTCTACTACAAAGACACATGCACACGTATGTTTATTGCGGCACTATTCACAATAGCAAAGACTTGGAATCAGCCCAAATGTCCATCAGTGACAGACTGGATTAAGAAAATGTGGCACATATACACCATGGAATACTATGCAGCCATAAAAAAGGATGAGTTTGCGTCCTTTGTAGGGACATGGATGCAGCTGGAAACCATCATTCTTAGCAAACTATCACAAGAAGAGAAAATCAAACACCGCATGTTCTCATTCATAGGTGGGAACAGAACAATGAGTTCACCTGGACTCGGGAAGGGGAACATCACACACTGGGGCCTATCATGGGGAGGGGGGGAGGGGAGAGGGATTGCATTGGGGAGGTATACCTGACATAAATGATGAATTGATGGGTGCTGACGAGTTGATGGGTGCAGCACACCAACACGGCACAAGTATACATATGTAACAAACCTGCATGCTATGCACATGTACCCTAGAACGTAAAGTATAATAAAAAATATATATATGTTAATATGTTTTTAATTATGTCAATGAACCAAGTCAATAATCGTAATGATAAGACAATTGGTCATACAGTTGTTCAAAAACTTAAGAACAACATATATGTGAGAAGGGAAAGTTTTTAAAATTAAAATTTACATAAAAGACAGGGCTTGGACAGTGCCATGACATGACAGAAAAAAACAAACAAACATTTTTATTACAACAACAGCAAAAAGTCTCAACCTGATAATAAATAACAAGCAGTCTGACTTTGATTCATCTTAGACACATACAAAGCACTGTTTCCTGATC
>NW_022314217.1:0-2229 GCF_002776525.5 Piliocolobus tephrosceles
CTGCAACTTGAAAATATTGGAAAATGAGTCATCTAAATTTGCAGAACCTATCAGATCTTGGACTGATACACTTTGTAAGTTGCAACTGCTGGATATCATGTATCTATGTGATCAGGACCATCTGTAATGATGAATGGTTCATGTTCACACAGCTTCAAATGCCTGATTTCTGAAATGATCAACTATTTATTAGCTGTAAGGTAAGGGGAATGATGCCTATTATCTTCTCCTGTGCTTAGTGGAGTTGTTAAAATTCGTTTATGGAGCTACAAAGATTATGACATGCAATAAAACTTCTAAACTATGTAATAACATCCAAGGTAGGATTTTGTGGATTGTGTGTTAGTAATGATATTTAAAGAGAATATTAACATTTTGTTAAGCAAATATATTAATATATTAATTATGTGATAATTTTAATTACAATAAATTAATTTTATCATAAGCATCTTCTTTTCTATTTACACATAAAACTCTTGCAAATTCAAATAATAAAAAATGATGTTTTTAATCTGTACTCAAGAATAGACAGTCATATGTTTTATATATAAAAAGAGTCTATTTCAACATGGCAAAACTCCTTCTCTTCTAAAAATACAAAAATTACTTGGGCTTGGTGATGCATGCCTGTGGTCCTAGCTACTCGGGAGTCTGAGATGGGAGGATGACTTGAGGCCAGCCGGCAGAGGTTGCAGTGATCTGTGATTACACCACTGGCCTCCAGTCTGGATGATAGAGCGAGACTGTCATAAAATAAATAAAAAATAAAATAATAAAATAAATAAAATAAAATAGAAAGTGTATAGGTCAGCTGGATGCAGTGGCCCATGCCTGTAATCCCAGCACTTTGGGAAGCTGAGGCAGGAGGATCACTTGAGGCCAGGAGTTCAAGACCAGTCTGGGCAACACACTGAGACCATGTCTCTAGAAAACACACAAAAAAATCAGCCAGCATGGTAGCACACGCCTGTATTCCCAGGTACTCGGGAGGCCTGAAGTGAGAGGATCACTTGAGCCATCACATACGATTTGCAGCCAGGTGGCAGACAGTACAGACCTCAAAGCCTCCATTAACTCAATGAACCCGTTCCCCAGCACACGGACACACACACAAAGACTTACACTCATGTCGCTTGCTTATGGGAGCTGGCGTTTCTCCTTGGGGGTAGCAAGGATGAGCTTTTTATTGTCACTGTGGTTTCTCAGCTTATGCAAGTCAACACCTTTGGACAAAGGCTGAGAAGAAGATGGAATCCATCCTACCTCCCTCTTTATAATGGTGCCATTTAAAAAATTATTTTGTAGAGACGGGATCTTGCTATATTGGCCAGGGTGGTCTCAAACTCCTGGCCTCAAGTGATTCTCCCATATTGGCCTCCCAAAATGCCGGGATTGCAGGCATGAGCTACTGCGTCCACCTAAAACAATGCCATTTTTAAGATGAGGTGCATTTAAAGAAAGGGAGTATTTGGTAGGCAAAATAAGCACCCTCCAAAGATGTCCAGGAACTCATCCCTGGAACCTGTGAACACGTGAGACGACAAGGCAAGGGAGGAAATGAGCTGGAAGGTGCTAATGACAGGTACCAATCAGCTGACCAGAAACATGGATATTATCCTGGGTTATCTCTAGGGGAGTCCAGTGGAATCCCAAGGGTCTTTCTCAGTGTGAGAGAGGCAGGAGGAAGGAACCAGACAGCCACATGAGAAGGCTCTGACCCCAAAAATCCTGGCTTTTAAGACGAAGAAAGAGGCCATGAGACAAGGAATGATAGGAGCTTTCAGAATCTGAAAAACACAAGCAGACAGGTCCTCCCCTACAACCGCCAGAAGGGACACTGCCCCACTGCCATCTTGAATGTTAACCCAAAGGCACTCAGTCCAGACTTTACATTGAAACTACAGAACTGCAGGGTAATAAATGTTTGTTTTTATGTTTAATTCCAAACATTTCAGAAACTTATTTTAATTGACAAACTTAAATGATATATACCATCTACAACAGGTTGCTTTGAAATATGTATAGATTGTGAAATAGCTACGTCAAGCTAGTTGACATTTGCATTACTTCACCTAAGTATAATTTTGTTTGTGGTGAGAACTCTTAAAATCTACCCTCTTCGCAATCTTTACAAATCCAGCATTATCATTATCTGTTGTCACCGTGTTTTACAATAGAGCTCTTGAACTTACTCCTCCTAACTGAAATCTTGTACCCTTTGGCCAACAT
>NW_022314217.1:2239-3223 GCF_002776525.5 Piliocolobus tephrosceles
TTTAAAGCATTGTGAGGGAAGAGCATGAGAAAAGCATGAGCGTAACAGTGAATTCCTTCCGGGAAAGCTGTCAACCTGGATAGGCAGGAGCAAAGACAGAGGGCGGCAAAACAAGCCGAAGAGGGGTCACGTAAAGTGGGGAGTCTCTGAATATCTAAGAACTGAGACGGGGCACCACTGACAGGCTGGGAAGAGCGAAGGGTTAGGAAGCATTTTAGGAAGGGGAGGGTTGTAGGAAGGTAATATTGCCAATCAATGAAGGATGGCTCAGAAGAGAGGAGAGAACTCAGAAAAGAGTTTAATAGTACAAGCAAGGAAGAATGAGGTCTTGAATTAGGGCAGCTGCAGTGGGAATTTTAAAAAAGAAATTTAAGGGCCATTACAGAGGTAAAACTTGCCTCATGATAACTGTATGGGAAGGATAAGGGACTCAGAAGAGTCCAAGATGATAGCAAAGTTCCTACCTTAAGTGGTAACATGTAGCATTAACATTACAGGAAAACTTCTAGTTTCATGTTCATACCAATTAATAAATGGTTTCTGGGGAACATTATAGCAACATGTTCTCTACTTGTGACTTCTATTTAAACAACTGTTTTGTGTATAGATCATTCTCAAGTTGCTTGAAAATTTTATTTTCAAACTCTTTTCTCAGTTTATTTAACACATCTCATTTAGTGTAGAGGAGTGACATATGAACATGTATTTTCACAAGGTTATTAAAAACAATACCTTATTTCCCAGAAAAGAATTCCACTGTTACCTAAATAATATACATCTACATGAAGAAGAAGTGATTGTCCGATGACAACTTGCTAATGTGCTGTACGACAGCAGATAATTCACAATTCACAATGTGTTAATAATCTGCTGGCTTTCCCATTCTGTTATACATCTGAACCATCTCCTATTATTACAAATTGTCATGTAAAACCATTACTGATAATTTTGTGAGTGAATATGCCATAAAACACTCCTGTATTA
>NW_022314219.1:0-8926 GCF_002776525.5 Piliocolobus tephrosceles
GTGTACCCCCTGCGCTGTGCACCCCGACCACCTGTGTACCGCCAACATCTGTGTAACCCCTGCCCTGTGCACCCCCACCCTTGGTGGCCCTGCCTCCCCGGCCCTCTCACCCCCCCACCCCCCGTCTCCCCCCTCCCCTGTGCACCCCCACCACCTGTGCACCCCCACCACCTGTGTACCCCCTGCCCTGTGCACTCCCACCTCCTGTGTACCCCCTGCCCTGTGCATCCCCACCACTTATACAGCCCAATGCCCGTGCACACCCCTGCCCTGTGCACCCCCTACCTTGTGTACCCTCTGTCCCAGGCACTCTCACACTCCATGTCCCCCTCTGCCCCCTGCCCTGTGCAGTACCACCACCTGTGCACCAGCCTGCCCTGCCTTGCACACCCCTACCCTGTGTACCCCGTGCCTTGTGTACTCTCTGTCCCAGGCACTCTCACCACTCTGTATGTCGTGCCCCATGCACCCCCAGTGCCTGTGCACTGCCCTCTCTTTGCCACTCACCCCCGCTTCCATGCACACCAAGGCTGCATCCCCCACCCTGTGCACAGTGCTTGGTCAGTGTCAGGTACTGAGGCCATGGGCAGGGCCATCCCTCTCCTTCCATCCCTTCCAGCTCTCGGAGCCTGCGTTTGGGGCCTTAGATTTCACCTGTTCAGTTTGAAGTGATGGAGGATATAGTCAGGTGGAAACATCTAGAAGATAATTGGAAACTGTGACTGGCACTTTCAGATGCAGTAGGGGTGGGAAATGGAGATGAGAGACCCTTTCATAAGGAGCTGATCACGGACATACATGAGCTCGAATCCCATTCTAAGAAGATGATTAGGGAATGGCCATGGCTGGGGTGGAAAGGAGGATTCAGGGGACAATTTTGAGGAAGCCAAAAGGAGGCCCGGGAGAGAGCAGTGGGAGCCCAGGAGTGTGTGCAAGGTTTTAAGCTGGAGGGGAGGCAGCCTTGAGGGAGGCTTTGGCAAAGGCCCTGCTGATGAGGCCTGGAGGACATGCTGGGAGGAGGCAGGGAGAGGCTATGCTCAGAAGCAGCAGGAGTGAACTGGGACAGTGGGAACAGTGTGGACAGGCAGGACACAGAGGCTCTTTGGAATTTGCAGAGTATGGAAGGATACCAGGTCCACAGGATGCAGTGAAGGTTTCAGGGAGAAACTTGGGAAACAGGGGTGAGGACAGGACAAGTGTATATTGCTGGGCACTGGCAATGTACTTGCACAAAAGCTCTCGATGGGGAGCTCAGAGGCAAGTGACGTGCCCACATCCCACGGCTGCCAGGGCAGAGCTAGATGCCAACCCCAGCTCCATGGCAGGCAAAAGGAGCAGAAGGCCCAGAGCCTCAGCAAGCTTTTAAGAGAAGCAGAGGGGATAGACTGAGGGACAGAGCTAGGTGGCAACGGCACCTGGGCCATTAAATAAGCATGTATTGAGCACTGGCTGGGGCCAGGCCCGGCGTCAGGCACCACAGATGAGCATGAGGGCCATGTGACCATGAGGGAACTGGAAGCAGGGGCATGCTGGGTAGCCAGTGAGACAGGACGGTCCTGGAAGAGGTGACACTTGAATGAACTGAGACCGGCTGCAGGTGCAGTAAAGGGCCTACTGTGATCTGGTTACAGGGAATGTGGAGCTGGGCGAGGAGAGGTGTGATGACTTGTGTCTGCGTCCATTTATACACATGTAGAAGCCACCTCTACTTCCAGAGACGCACAGCAGGAGTGGCTGAGGGCACATTTGCTAGGGTTAGCTGGTCGGAGGATGTCAGGGGGCCTGGGTCCCAGACCTGCTCTGCTGCTGCAGTGCAAGCCCCAGGCCAGACACACTCCCCTGCCCCATCTACGAAAGGGAAGAATGACCGGGCCTGGGCTATCATGGAGCTGATCCTGAGGCCTGGGACAGGGGCAAGCGTAGAAGCCTTGGGAGGGTGCAGGGAGAAGGCCAGGCAGGCTACTTCCGCCCTTCGAAGGCCTCAGCAACCCCAGGATCAAACAGTAACTGGTTAAATGAGCTTAGTCCAATGGAGTTGGACTTTGATGCATATATATATATTTTTTTCATTTTTTAAATTCTTCTTTGCCATTTTTTAATCAAGGTGAAATTCACATAACATAAAATTAACCATTTTAAGTGCTCAATTCATTGGCACTGAGTACATTCACAATGTTATGTGACCATCACTTCTATCTAGTTTCTAAACATTTTCATCAAACCAAAGGAGACACCATTAAGCAGTCACTCCCCATGCTCCCCTTGCCCCAGCTCCTGGCAAACAGCAACTTGCTTTCTGTCTCTATGGACTTATCTGTAACACTATTTCATGTAAATGGAATCATATAATTCGTGGTCCTCTGTGCCTGGCTTCTTTCACTTGGCATAATGTGCCCCAGGTTCATCCATGTGTAGCATGCATCACTGCTTCAACTGCTTCATTCCTTTTTTTTTTTTCTTTTTTCTTTTTTTTTCCAAGACAGAGCCTCACTCTGTCACCCAGGCTGGAGTGCAGTGGCACAATATTGGCTCACTGCAACCGCCACCTCCCAGGTTCAAGCGATTCTCCTGCCTCAGCTTCCCAAATAGCTGGGATTACAGGCATGCACCACCACGCCTGGCCAATTTTTGTATTTTTAGTAGAAATGGGGTTTCACCATATTGGCCAGGCTGGTCTCAAACTCTTGACCTCAAGTGATCCACCCACCTCGGCCTCTGAAAGTGCTGGGATTACAGGTGTGAGCCACCATGCCCAGCCTTCATTCCTTTTTGTGGTTAAATAATATTTCATTGTATGGATGGAGCACATTTGGTTTATCCATTCACCCATCGGTAGACATTTGGATCGTTTCTACCTTTTGGCGACTGAATAATGCTGTTTTGAACACTTGGGTACAAGAACCTGTTTAAAGACCTGTTTTCGGTTCTGTTGGGTGTAGGCCTGGGAGTGGAATTGCTGGGTCATATGGTAACTCTATGTTGAACTTCTTGAGGAACTGCCAAACTATTTTCCTTAACAACTGCACCATTTTACATTCTCACCAGCAATAATGAGGGTTCCAGTTTCTCCACGTCCTGATTCTTATTTTTGAAATGTTAAATTCTTGCAAAAATTTTTCTCATCTCTTGGTGCTCCTGTTTTGCTGGTGCTTGAATCAGTGTGTGGCCACCAGGTTAGCCTGGTGTAGGTCTCGTGGTTCAAGATTGGTGACAGAAGATGGGAGAGGGGACCAGACAGCTGGGAGCCCCCAGAGGTGCAGCTAGCAGTAGGGTCAGAGCGGGTCTGGTCCTCTCACAGCCCTCTTGGACCCCTGTGGACCCCTGTTGCCCTCTGAAAGCCCCCTTTGGTCCTCCTTCCCCCTCCTCCACACCCACCCCCAGCCAGGAGCTGCCCTCTCTGCCCCTCTGCGCCGCCGTTTTGTGTGTGTGTCTCGTCACCAGGATAAATGTAGCTACAAACAATGTGGCGGGCTGGATGCTAATTTGTCAGACGCAGTGCGCGGCTGTGATTCCGAATACATTAACATTTTCACATGAAATCATTTCAATTTTTAGTGATTAAGAGGTATTTGTTTCAAAGCATCAGGGTGATTTGCTGCAGACCTGGGGGGCAGTGGAGGTGAGGGAGCCCCTGGGTGTGATGTCATTCATGGCACCAGTGCAAGCAGTCACCACTCCACGCCCACCTGTGCCCACCCTGCACTTCCTGAGCATGGGGCTGGAGGTGGCAGGACCAGGGAGTAGGGATCATGGGACACAAGAGTCCCTTGAGGGCATGGAGGCCCAGAAGCCTCAGCCCCCCCATCTTCCTCTGGCTTCCCTGGGTTATTTGGCCTCACTCAAATATCACCTCCTCAGGGAGGTTCCCCCTGGGCCTCCAACCTCAAGTAGCAGCCTGTCACTCTCTGCTTTAGCTTCTTCTTGGCGTTTATCAACATTGGAGATGACTTTCTTGACTTGCTTACTTGTTTATATTCTGCACCACCCCCAGTTAAAACACACGCTTCTTGAGGGCAGGGACTATGGCCTGCTCATGCTCACTGCTCATTCATGATGGATGGATGGATGGATGGATGGATGGATGGATGGATGGATGGATGGGTGGATGTATGAAAGATGGATGGGGGCTGCCTCGGTGGCTTATGCCTGTAATTCCAGCACTTTGGGAGGCCAAAGCAGGCGGACCATGAGGTCAGGAGTTGAAGACCAGCCTGACCAACATAGTAAAACCCCATCTCTACTAAAAATATAAAAAGAGCCAGGCGTGGTGGCACACCTGTAATCCCAGCTACTCAGGAGGCTGGGGCAGGAGAATCAATTGAACTGAACCTGGGAGTTTGACGTTGCAGTGAGACGAGATCGCACCACTGCACTCCAGCCTGGGCAACAGAGCGAGACTCCGTCTCAAAAAAAAAAAAAAAGAAAGAAAGAAAAAAGATGGATGGATGGATGGATAAGGTGGATGGATGGGTGGATGTTTGAAAGATGGATGGATGGATGGATAAAGTGGGTGGATGGGTGGATGGGTGGGTGGGTGGATGAATGGGTGGATGTATGAAGGATGGATGGATGGATGGATGGATGGATGGATGGGTGGATGGAGTGGGTGGATGGGTGGGAGGTGGATGGATGGGTGGATGGGTGGATAGACAGGTAGATATATGGATGGATGGATCAGTGGGAGGGAAGGTGGATGATTATTCAGGGGACACAGAAGACTTCCTCACCTTATCAGGCATCCTATCATCCCTGAATCAGTCCCTCAAGTCCCCAGCCCTGGGCAGGCCACCTTGGGTGTGCCAGCCTTCTCTACACCTGGGAAGTACAATGGGGCTGGTACCCACAGGCCTCCAACCCTCTCACTTCCATATCACTACTACTTTTTTTTTTTTTTTTTTTGAGATGGTGTGCCTCCATGGGGCATGGGTGCGGTGTGCAGTGTGCACCTGCTTGTGTGCTGGCGTGTGTGCATGTGTTGTGCGTGTGTGTGCTGGTGTGTGTGTGTGCACTGGTGTGTATGTGCGTGCTGGTGTGCATGTGAGAGTGTGCTGGCGTGTGAGTGTGTGTGCTGGTGTGTGTGCGTGTGTATGAGTGGGTGTGTGTGCTGATGTGTATGTGTGCTGGTGTGTGCGTGTGTGTGCTGGCGTGTGTGTGTGCTGGTGTGTGTGTGCATGCTTGTGTGTGTTGATGTGTGTGCTTTTGTTTGTGTGCATGTGTGTGTGCTAGTGTGTGCATGTGCGTGTGTGTGTGCTGGCGTGTGTGTGTGCTTGTGTGTGTGTGCTGGCGTGTGTGTGTGCATGTGTGTGTGTTGGCGTGTGTGTGTGCTGGGGTGTTTATGTGCATGCTGGCGTGTGTGTGTGTGCTGGTGTGTGTGTGCATGCTGATGTGTGTATATGTGTGCTTGTGTGTGTGCTGGTGTGTGTGTGCGTGCTGGTGTGTGTGCTGGTGTATGTGTGTGCTGGTGTGTGGTGTGTGCGTGCTTTGTGTGTGCACGCTCGTGTGTGTGCTGGTGTGTGTATGTGTGTGCTGGTGTGTGTGCTTGTGTGTGCACGCCCTGGTGTGTGTGTGTGCGCACGCATGCTGGTGGGTATGTGTGAGAGTGTGTGCTGGCGTGTGTGTGTGTGTGCTGGTGTGTGTGCGTGCATGAGTGGGGGTGTGTGTGTTGGTGTGTGTGCATGAGTGGGGGTATGTGTGCTGGTGTGTGTGTGTATGTGTGTGCTGGTTGTGTGTGCGTGCATGTGTGTGCTGGTGTGTGGGTGTGCGTGTGTGTGTGTGGGTGTGAGATGGGAGGTGATCAGACCTTTGTCCAGCGAGAGTCAGTTCCTGCAGTCTTGCTCTGTGGTGGCCACACAGAAGCCCCTTCCTCATCCTTCTGCGCCTCCCAAACTTCTGCTGCCCCACACCCCACCTCCGTGCCCCGGATCAAACCCCTCCCTCACCTACCCCAATGAAAGGAAAATAACTAGAAGCTTTTATCGTTCTGAAGAAGCAACATCAGAAAACAATTATTGTTTTAATTACCTGCTGTCGCCATACAAGACAGGGAGGTTGTAAAGTGTGATAAAATCTTTCATGTTAATGGACTGCCAGCCTGGGCCAGGGTTCGATTTATGGGGCTGCAGCTGGTAACTCCAGGCAGCTGTATGGAACCCCCAGGGCCCCTCTCCCTGTCCCTATTGGGGCCAGGGCTCCAATGCCAGGGGCCTGGCACCCCTTTTGTTCATCGCATTTTACCCAACACAGCGGGATACTGGCCTTCTCTATACAGGAATGCTCAAGGCCAGCACACATCCAGGTGTGACCTGGGGGCTCCATTCCTTAGGGGGGCGAGCCTTGGGCTGGCCCCTCTTTCTGCCCCATAGAAGGGGGCTAGCCGTGGGCTGGGCTGGTTTTCCCTGACAGGCCCTCTCCCATCACTCGGCTCTGCTGTGCACCACCTTGGACTCTCCTGCACTACCCAGAGCTGGGCTTCCCTATAAGCCCAGTGTCCTCACACCTGTCTCCTCATCTCCTGCTCACCTCCACCTCCCACAGCTGACCCCTGGCCACTGCTTCCTGGCTGAAGTCCTCATCTGTCCTGCCCTCAACCCACCCATCCCCACTGCTGTACCCACCATCTTCCCAAAGCCCACTCAAGCTGGTCCCTCCTCAGGTACCAACCTTATTTTCTCCTAAGCACTTTCACACACTTTCTCTCTCTCTTTTTTTTTTTTTTTTTCTTTTTGAGACAGAGTCTCACTCTGTTGCCCAGGAGGCTGGAGGGCAGTGGTACAATTTCGGCTCACTGCAATCTCGGCTCCCTGGTTCAAGCGATTCTCATGCCTCAGCCTCCCGAGTAGCTGGCATTACAGGTGCCTGCAACCACGCCAGGCTAATTTTTGTATTTTCAGTAGAGATGTGGTTTCACCATGTTGGCCAGGCTGGTCTCGAACTCCTGACCTCAGGCGATCCACCTGCCTCAGCCTCCCAAAGTGCTGGGATTGCAGGCGTGCGCCACTGTGCCTGGCCTCACACTTTCTCACTGAAGCCTCAACGCAGAGTTTGGAGGAGGTGCCATTATTATGCTCCCATTTTACAGATGCAGTAAATGAGCTGCGAAGAAGTTGGGCGTTTGGCTGGCAGTCTGATTTCACAGGGCTGGAGTGAGGACTCAATGAGGTGACAGTTGTGAAATGCTTAGGATAATGCCAGGAGCAAAGTCCATGCCTGATCCAAGCTAGCTCTCATCATAATTCTTTTTGCTTCTATTGCTGTTCACCCTGGAGCAACTCACTTATCTGCTTGAATCATGCCTCACTTTCCTCATCTGTAGGATGGGAACAGCAGTCACCTAGCCTCTCGGATGAGAGGATCAGATAAGGCCTTGTGTGGTGTGTGGTGAGAACCCGGGACCCTCAGCTGCCGCTGCTGCTATGACCATGTAATGGTGGGGGAAGCTCAGGGTGGGAAGCTAAGTTGGGTCTACCTTATACCAACTTAGGCCCTTCATGGCACGCTGAGGGGTGTTGAGCCATTCTGGGGATGGTAGGGAGCTGCTGAAGATTTTCAATCAGGAAAGCAGGGGACTCAGATCTGGGTTTTAGAATAATGGCAGTGGCAAGCAGAAGCTGGTTGGGCAAGAGGGAGCCGTCGGTACTGGAGTGATCCAGATGAGGACTGATGAGGCCATGACAGGCAGAGGTGGAGGCAGGGACAGAACTGGATGGCCAGGGCTTGGTCACCCCTTGGGCGGAGGAGGAATGAGAGGGGGCTCATGCCTTCTTAAATCCTCCGTTCCCTCCCCAGTGCCACACACAGGACTGGCACGTGTGGTAGCCACTCTCAAACCCAGGATGCAGGTAGCTGGCCAAGGCCAGGAAACAGCAAGGCCCTCTCAGGCCGAGGCCAAGTTGGAGTCGAGAGGAACCCAACTCAGAATCTTTTTTCTCCTTGCAACTTTTACTCGGGGTTCCAGGTGGTGCATGTGCAGATTGTTACATGGGTACATTGTGTGTGCTGGGGTTTGGCGTGCAAGTGATGTAGTTGCCTATGTAGTGAGCACAGTGCCCGATGGGTAGTTTTTCCGTCCTCACCCTCCTCCCACCCTCCACCCTCAAGTGAGCCCTGGTGTCTGTTGTTTCCTTCTTTGTGTCCATGTGTACTCAATATTTAGCTCCCACTTAAGTGAGAACATGGTTTTCCCTTCCTGCATTAATTCACTTAGGATAATGGCCTCCAGCTGCATCCATGTGGCTGCAAAGGACACGATTTCATTCTTTTTTATGACTGTGTAGTATTCCATGGTGTATATGTACCACATGTTCTTTATCCAGTCCACGCCAGCTCAGAATCTTTAGGGCATGGCCTGGGACTCAGGTGGGGCCTCCCTAGGCACCTGCAGGGCCCCGGCTTCCTCTCCCTGACAGGTTCAAGCATAGCCCATGAGTCTGCCCTTTGTGGCAAAACTCATTAGTTCAGTCACCCAGCCTCTTATTCTCTCATTCATCAACTTAGGTCTTCAGTAAATGCATGTGGAAAGCTGCGTCTGTGCCGGGCTCTAAGCTGGCACTGGGGAGGTGGAGCACTGCGGAGCTGTGCGTGTGCCCTCATGGAGCTGACACTCTAGTGGAGGGGATGCCATGCCCCAGTGAACCAATGAAGAAATGAAATAATTACACAGTGCCGGGAGTATGGAAGAGAACAAAGAAGGAGCTGAGACAGGGCCCCCCGCCTGTCGCTGTCCTGTCTGCACAGGAGCAGTGGCTCCCAGCTCCCCAGCCCTGCCGAGATGCATGGTTGGCATTAGCCGCCCAGCTGGCCCGATCCGTCTCCCTGTCTTCCTGGGATTACTTCCCCCGATTTGGCCATCACTTCCCAACTCTAATTTATTCCCCAGGGACCAGGAGAGGCCATTCATTTAAAGAGTTTTCTATGGAGTCTTCTCCTC
>NW_022314221.1:0-1487 GCF_002776525.5 Piliocolobus tephrosceles
TTGGAAGTAAAGCACTCCTCAGCAAATGTAAAAGAACAGAAATTATATCAGACTGTCTGTCAGACCACAGTGCAATCAAACTAGAACTCAGGACTAAGAAACTCAATCAAAACCGCTCAACTACATGGAAACTGAATAACCTGCTCCTGAATGACTACCGGGTACATAATGAAATGAAGGCAGAAATAAAGATGTTCGTTGAAACCAATGAGAACAAAGATACAACATACCAGACCTCTGGGACACATTTAAAGCAGTGTGTAGAGGGAAATTTATAGCACTAAATGCCCACAAGAGAAAGCAGGAAAGATCTAAAATTGACACTCTAACATCACAATTAAAAGAACTAGAGAGGCAAGAGCAAACACACTCAAAAGCTAGCAGAAGGCAAGAAATAACTAAGATCAGAGCAGAACTGAAGGAGATAGAGACACAAAAAACCCTCCAAAAAAATCAATGAATCCAGGAGTTGGTTTTTTGAAAAGATCAACAAAATTGGTAGACTGCTAGCAAGACTAATAAAGAAGAAAAGAGAGAAGAATCAAATAGATGCAATAAAAAATGATAGAGGGGATATCACCACTGACCTCACAGAGATATAAACTACCATCAGAGAATACTATAAACACCTCTACCCAAATCAGCTACAAAATCTAGAAGAAATGGATAATTTCCTGGACACTTACACTCTCCTAAGACTAAACCAGGAAGAAGCTGAATCCCTGAATAGACAAATAGCAGGCTCTGAAATTGAGGCAATAATTAATAGCCTACCAACCAAAAAAAGTCCAGGACCAGATGGATTCACAGCTGAATTCTACCAGAGGTACAAGGAGGAGCTGGTGCCATTCCTTCTGAAACTATTCCAATCAATAGAAAAAGAGAGAATCCTCCCTAACTCATTTTATGAGGCCAATGTCATCCTGATACCAAAGCCTGGCAGAGACACAACAAAAAAAGAGAATTTTAGACCAATATCCCTGATGAACATCGATGCAAAAATCCTCAATAAAATACTGGCAAACCGGATCCAGCAGCACATCAAAAAGCTTATGCACCACGATCAAGTGGGCTTCATCCCTGGGATGCAAGGCTGGTTCAACATACGCAAATCAATAAACGTAATCCAGCATATAAACAGAACCAAAGACAAAAACGACATGATTATCTCAATAGATGCAGAAAAGGCCTTTGACAAAATTCAACAGCCTTTCATGCTAAAAACGCTCAATAAATTCGGTATTGATGGAATGTATCTCAAAATAATAAGAGCTATTTATGACAAACCCACAGCCAATATCACACTGAATGGGCAAAAACTGGAAAAATTCCCTTTGAAAACTGGCACAAGACAGGGATGCCCTCTCTCACCACTCCTATTCAACATAGTATTGGAAGTTCTGGCTAGGGCAATCAGGGAAGAGAAAGAAATAAAGGGTGTTCAGTTAGGAAAAGAAGAAGTCAAATTGTCCCTGTTTGCAGATGAC
>NW_022314222.1:0-8851 GCF_002776525.5 Piliocolobus tephrosceles
TCTCTGCCACCCTGACTGAACTCCCACATCTACACCTTTTCTGTTTCTTGTATCTGTCTCAAACAACAACAACAACAACAACAACAACAAAAATATTTCTTCGCACTTGTTCCCAAAGCTCTACATCTAGCTTACCTTCTTTCAGGAACCATGGGTTAAATGATACAATTTGCATTAAGTCCCTTAGTTGAGCCTGCAAAACCAAGGCTCCAGTGGCTTTAAGCAGGTGTTTGAATACTTTTAGATACTGCTCCTGTTGTGCTGATAGCTGTTGTTCCCTGATAAAAGCCTACCCTGAACAATTCCCTCGAAATTGGAGATCCCAAGCAGGCATTGATGATCTACTGACTTACTGACTTACTGACTTATCAACTTACTGGCTTACCAACCGCAGAATCTTCTCCTTAGTTTTCATAGGTTCTGTCACGATTATTTGCAGGTATACCTCAGACCTGGGCACCAATATGGCAGGTCCTCACACGGGGCACCAACTGTCTGGGTCCAACTGGAAGACCCTGATGCAGCAATGGATGAACAAATACACTCAGACACAAATATCCAGTGAAAGAGCAGGCTAGATGGCCGAGTCACTCACGGATACCTAGAAGGGTCCCATAAAGAGTTAACAGCAGCGGCCCTTATCTGCCAGTGAAGTTCGCGTTTATTTAGTACAGATTAAATGACAAAGGTCTTGAGTAAACACTACTAGAAGGTAATTGACATTGCCGACCTCCCCAAGAGTATTCCCCCCAGCATAAGATTAAATGTTGGCTTTAGGACCACCTGAGTAAACAAGCTATTTAGATAAACTCCTCTACATTCTTGTGTATCTATGCCCTAAGCTTTTAAGACAATTCAGCTGCCTTCAGCCAAACCTTTTACTGAAGCTATGCAAACCCCCAGACTTCCAAGGAGGTTTGTGACTACTTCCTATAACTATCTTTATAATTTTTCTTCTAAAATATTTCCCACCACCTTGACTGAAGTCCCACTGTTGAGAAGACAGGGAAGGGCATCAGACAAGCAAGAAAAAATTAGAACAAGTTTGGCCATAAGAAAGTAAAATATTGGTCAGGTCTTTCAACACAGATCAGAAAAAAAGGGAGATTAGGACCATGCTATGAGGACACTGAATGGCAGCCTATGTAAAGGGAAATTCATCCTACAGATAAGAGAAGTCACTGGAAAGTTTTGAGAAGGTCACAAACATGACAAACAGCATTTCCAGGAAGATTACTCTGACCAGACTTAGGCAAGAGAAATTGGGAAATGATCTTCAACTTTGGAAACTTAATAGAAATATCTAAAAGATCCATATTTCTTTTCTTTTCTTTTCATGTTTAATTTTGAAATAAGTCAGATGTTCTAAAATGTTCCCCAAATAGGCAAAGTCCTCATATGCTTTTCGTTCAACTTCACCAAATATTAACATTATAGATATGCACCTAATAATCAAAATCAATAAATGATTATTAACCCTGTAAAATGAATGCCTGTAGAGAGCTTATCCAAATCTGCTCTATGTTATGACTAATGTCATTTTTCTGGACCAGGATCCAATCTAGTATCACATATTGCTCTTCATTTTACTGTTTTCTCGGTCTCCTTTAATCTGGGGAAGTTAGGATATATCTTTAAGTGCTTCACATTTTTGAAGAGTATTGGTTACTTATTTTGTAGCATGACCTTCAGTTTGGACTTTTCTAATATTTTCTCAAAATTAAACTCAGGTTATACAGTTTCTACAAGAATACCACAGGGATGATGTTGCACCTTCTCCATTCATTATATTCACATGCCCTAAGATGTCGTTATCTCTGATTACTGGGGATGTTAACTTTGATCACTGGGCTAAAGTTCCTCCACTGCAAAATGACCCTTTTCCTTGAAAGCATTTTTAAACAACCAATTCCTGGGCTACACCACATTCAGCCAAATCAGATACGCTTGAGGGATGGTACAGGCATTGGTAGGCTTTAAATGCCCTACAAGTGACTATAATCAACATCTGGAAATGCAAACATATGGCTTAGACAGTGAAGATTAGAATCCTGAAAATTGGCTAGGAGACCATTCCTAGGGCTTCTCATTAAAGAAAAAAAAAATCTAATTCTAAACAAAAGCAAATACATCTGGATTTTGGCATGGACATATGGTAGAGAAATTGAGGAAAAATGGAAATCACCTGATGGGGAAAGAGATGCGTGAGTAGACTGGAGTCAAATTTGAAAGAAAAAAAAAATTCAGAATCAGGTGTGGTGACACTTGCTTGTAATTCCAGCACTTTGGGAGTGAAAGTGGGCTGATCACTTGAGCCTACAAGTTTGAGAAAAGACTGGGATTTCTCCAGCCTGGGTGAAACCCCATCTCTACAGAAACAAACACAAAAAATTAGCTAGGCATGGTGGCACATGCCTGTGATTCCAGCTACTCAGGAGGCTGTGGCAGGAGAATCGCTTGAGCTCACAAGGTTGGGGCTGCAGTCAATTATGATCTCATCACTGCACTTCAGCCTGGGTATGAGAGTGAGACACTTTCTCTATAAATTAAAAAAAAAAAAAAAAAAAAAAAAAACAGTAAAAATAATGTTCTAAGTCAGATCTAGTACAAAAACTGCATCTTTTTCTGTGGTGTTGAGATTCTATAATTAAAATAGAACATGCAGGTGTTTCCATATGAATAGCTGAAAGATTCTATAGTTTTAATGCAGCTGCATCATATTCTACTGTGTAGATACAAGGTAATCTGTTTAGTAAGCATCGTGCTGGTGAAAGTCTAGGTTTTTCCCAATATTTTGCTGTTAAACAAACAATACAGTGAATAACCCTGATTAGGTGTCATTTTTCATAACTGGTAGTGTGACAAATTTCACCCAGTAAAGTTTGGGAGGCAAAAATATGTAATTTTAAAACTTTGACATGCATTAAGAAATTTTACTCTGCAAGGTTTGTACATATTTTTATGCTCCAAAGAAAATAGGGGAGGGTAATATCACCTCAGTTGCTCTCACACAAATGTCCTGAGTGACAGGACTTTTAGGGACACAGGCACATGGCCATATCCCTGGTGCCCACACAGGGCAGTGACATCTGGATCCTTGGAAGCTCCAGGAAAGGTGAGGATGCCCTCTAGAGGACACCCTGCTAAGGATCAGAAAGGGGTCAAGGAAGTCAAGAGATTACAACAGGTCTTAAACTAAGGGAAAGTTCAAGTGGAGGGCAGTAAGGTTCAAGGGGCAAGCTGAGGTGAGAAAGTGGTAGAGACTGATGGAAGGAGAAGGTAAAAAGCTCCAGGGAAGCTAGGGGAGGCACATCAGGGCTCTCCACTCAACCTCAGCATTGAACTTTGTAGTGGTCATGCTGGTGGGGCTCTGTAAGCTCTAGAATGTTCAGCACTATCTGGGGACTTTACCCACTCAAGGCCAGCAGGACTCCCTCCCCCAGCTCTGACAACCAGCAATGTCTCCAGACTTTGCCAAATGCTTTTCCGAATGAAAAAATTGCCCCTGGTGGAAGCATTAATCTACACTAACCTATAAAAGCAAATCACCACTAAAACCCATCACCTCTTGGTAGAAGAATTACAAGTGTGAGAGGGATAAAATGGAGGTCTTCAGTATCTATTGAAATGACTTTTACTTAATCAGCAATTTGATGTCCCAGAAGGCAGGTTTAGAGGTGATGCCACATGGCTGCCTGTACCTCACAGTAGAAGGGATGTGGGTTTTCCAAGGGTCTGTAACCATGAACTGGAAATGTCTGTAACTGTGAAAGGGAATGACACCCACTGGGTTACATTACAAAATTGATGTAGGGAATTCAGTAGATATTGGGAGAAAAAAATACACAACGTAAACCCAAACCCCATTCTGATTCTCTCACCATCTTAGTGCCATCTTGTCTATCTATGAATGGTAGCATAAGGATTTTGGTATATTTTCAAAATTGTATACTATTGGATCATTTTTAAAATATGAATAAATCCCAAACTGGACCAAATAACTGGACACTGCTGGATTCTCAGTTTTGATCAGGAGAGCTGACAACATCCTACTCCCCTGGCCTGGACACTGTCTGGCTTGGGGGCCTAAATGCTCTCCCATTATGGAGAAAGAAGATATTTTGAACTTTCTCACTATTCACCCAGTCACCTCACACACCCGTTGACCTCTCAAACCTCTTCCCCACTCCTGGATTTAATTCTCAATTTACTGAGCACCATTTCTGTCCCTCATCCATTCCAGCATGTGGTGGGTCCAGGTGGTGGCTTCTGTCTATGATTTTGTAAAAACCAAACAAACAAACAAAGAAACAAAAAAACAATAAAAGACTTTCAAAATTCCTTTGCCTGACACCTCCTTAAACTGACCTCCACCTGCAGCACCATGATCATACCAGCAGAATTGGGACACTTTTTCTGAAAGTCAGATGTTTTCCATTTCTCATTAGGAAACATGACTCTCTCTCTACCCTGCATAAAGATTTCCCAGTAGAAATCAACACAGAGATACTACCTGTGTGTTCCTGAAGGAAATGGTTTCTATAAGATCATGTGAAAGATGCAATTATAGAAAAGACCACCTAAAGCATACATTATGTAGATGATTCTAACCATTCCTTTAAGAGATACTTTGTAAAATATGACATTAATAATTATTCTAGAAGAATAAAGCATGCATACTGTTTTCTTAAATTAATTTTAATAAGGTGGTTCCTCCCATGTGCCCAGGCTGGGCCTCTGAACAAAAATCTCCATCTTCAGTGGCAATGCCTGAGAGGATGACATAGACTTAGGCTTGATATGCAGCCATCCCAGTCCGCCCGGCCCTTGCTGCAGGACAGTAGCAGCCCAGGGCCCAAATCTCTTGGTAAGAGCTGAGAGAGAAAATGATATATCCAAAGCCTCTTACCTTTCTTCAGTCCACTGGAATGGGTACCAGTGCAATCTATTTGCCCCTGAGAACACCCACCTGCTGGTCTTTGGCTTCTAAGAGTCAGACGTCACTGGCTTCTCTGGGTCCCAGCTGCTTTCACTCTGCTGAGCCCTGCTCTTTCCCATGGGGGTCACTCCACTGCCAGGCATGTCCTCCAGCTCCAGCTGACAGGTCAGCCAAACCAGAGCCAAGAGGATGGACAAAGATTTCAATATCTAGTATGTCCAGCAGAGATCCAAACTGTACAAAAAATAAAGAAGTAGAGATGAACACAGCTCTCCTGACAACATTGTGTCCTAAAGAAATGTCTTCTCTGCTCCTCTTTAAGGAGCTGACTGTCCCTCACCACATGGGCAAATGCTTCCAGGGTCTCTCAATTCCTCAATGGGAGGCAACGCACATTTTAACACAGTATCTCAGCAAAGGAAGTGGTGATATTTTACCTACTTGTGATATAGTTCCTGAAAAGATCCCTAGACTGCAAAATTCACCTCCAAAAGATGACAGAAAGGCTTTCCAATGGCAAAACACTGACCCCCTTGCTTTTAAAAGGGTACCCTTGAAAGAGCCAAAACAATTTTGCTAAAATAAATTGCAGAACTTGAACTTTCTTATTTGAAATCTCACAAAACATTACTCGTACTAAAAACAGAAGCTGCTGGCAAAGAATACAAATAGGGTCCAAAGGGATAGAATTGAGAGTTCAGAAATAAACCCTTACCCTCATAGTTCATTGCTCTTGTATAAGGGTGTCAAGAGAATTTAATGGAGGAACAGTCATCCTCTCAAATAACGGTGCAGAAAGAACTAAATAACCACATGAAAAACAGTAAACTTAGAGAACTATACTTCCAACAATATCAAACAATTATCTAAAAATGTATCAGTGAGTTAATTATAAGATCTATAACCATTAAAAACATCTTAGAAACAGACATAGGGGTAAAACTTAATGACCTCAAATGTGCCATGGATTCTCAGGTATGACCCAAATGCATGAAACACAAAAAGGAAAAATAGATAAATTGGGCTAAAGTTGTTTACATCAAAGGATATTATCAAGAAAATGAAAAGACCAAACACAGAATGAGACTTAAAAGTTACAAATCACATAGACAATGGTTTCATGCCCAGAATATATAAAGAACTACTACAACTCGACAACAAAAAGACGAACTACCAATTTATACAAATGGGCAAAGGATGCAAATAGACATTTCTTTTCTTTTTTTTTTTTTTTGAGACAGAGTCTCGCTCTATTGCCCAGACTGGAGTGCAGTGGCCGGATCTCAGCTCACTGCAAGCTGCACCTCCCAGGTTTACGCCATTCTCCTGCCTCAGTCTCCCGAGTAGGTGGGACTACAGGCGCCCGCCACCTCGCCCGGCTAGCTTTTTGTATTTTTTAGTAGAGACAGGGTTTCACGATGTTAGCCAGGATGGTCTCGATCTCCTAACCTCGTGATCCATCCATCTCGGCCTCCCAAAGTGCTGGGATTACAGGCTTGAGCCACCGCGCCCGGCCGCAAATAGACATTTCTTTAAAGAGGATATGCAAATCATCAAGAGGGACATGAAAAGAAACTCAACATCATTAGGCAGTAGGAAAATGCGAAGTCAAAGCCACAAGGAGATACCACACTACACCTACAAATATGGCTACCATTCTTTTCAAATGTTAAATAACAAGTGAAAGCCTTATGTAGAATTTGGAATCCTCATACATTGCTGCTGAGATTATAAAAAGGTACAGCCACTAGGAGAAACAGTTGTGCTGTTCCTCAAGAAGCCAATCATAGAATTCTCATATAAAAGAGCATCCATTCCTAGGTATATACCCAAAGAATTGAATCCAGGGACTCAAATAGGTACTCACATGGGAATATTGATTGTAGCATTACTCACAAAAGATGAAATATAAAAACAGTCCAAGTATTCCCCAACTCATGAAAAAACAAATGTGGTGACACATGCAACAGAATGTTAATCTGCCTAAAAAGGAAGGAAGCTCTGACATCTGCTGGAACATGCATGGATTTTGGAAACATTATGCTAAGTGAAATATGTCAGAAATTAATAACATATATGTATATACACACATATATATTTATAAAATCCCATTTATATGAAACAACAAGAATAGGCAAATTCATAGAGACAGAGTAGAGACGATTAAGGTCTAAGGTGGAAAATACAGGGAGTTATTATTGTTTCAATGATACAAAGTTTCAGTTTAAAATGATAAAAATTTTCTCAGAAAAATAGTGGTGATGGTAACCGAACACTGTGTATGTGGTTAATTCCACTTGATTGCACATTTTAAAGTGGTTAAAATAGCACATTATTCACAGAACTGTCAAAAATCGATTTCTATTGTCTAATTCACCCAGGCTAAGGTGTTTCTTATGGCAGTTCAAACCCAAGAATACATCATCTGACCCAGTGTTTTCCACGAAACATATCACTTTTTCGATGAAGTTAGCTGGAAGCTCCTGTCCCCAGAAGAACCAGAGCTCCCAAAACAAGAGCTCCAGCAGAGGCTCAACCAGCACAGGTCCCATAGGGCAGCCTCGATCTCAGGCCCTGGATGGCATGTGAGGCTATAATGATACAACCACAACGTGAAAGTTTAAGTGTTTTTACTACTTACAGACACTGGGGAGCACTCGGCATACCTGGAGACCACAGATACAGAGGTCAGCGAGCCCAGGCAGGGAGGAGAGAAGAGACCGGTAAGCCAATGGCTTTAGTAAGTCCAGGTGTTATCTGAGAGCTTTCCAGCAGGGAGCTTCAATGGATGTGTTTGAAGCAAGCAGCAAACACTGGGACCAGGAGATCATGCTGTGACTGAGAAGCGGTCACTTTAAATGTGAGGGCAAATGTCAGAATTATCAGTTTAAAGAAAGCAGCTGGAGAGAGGTGAGCCCAGCACACCAAGCAGGAGAGATGCCTCTAAGATTTCATCGCTGGCCACCAACTGGAGTCACTGGAACCAGATACAGTATTGAAAACTGCCATGGTGACCAAGGCCAGCCTCTGATGTGAGGAAAATAAATTCACACCTTAAACAATGAATGCCAAGGCAGCATGACACTATGAGCACACATGACATCCAGGAACACCAGAAGGGTGTATTATTGCTCTTTGATCCCAGAACAGAACTCACCCCCACCTGCCTTCTCAGGTGTGAGCAACGTCCATGGAGTAAGTCAGGATGAATCTCTCCAGCTCTGAACCCCTGCTCTGTCCCAGGATCCCTTTCCTGTATATCAACAAACCATGTTCCACAGGGTTCCTGGGTAACTCCCCATTTCCTCCTGCACCACCACGGGGAAGGTGTGGTGACCACAGTAAAATCAGATGGGGAGAGAAGAAAAGACACCAAAGATGGTCAGGAAGAAATGAGAAACCCTGAGCCCCAGCTCAGCCACCAGACCCCAGGGAGCAATAGAGTGACTGAGAATTGTCTCTTTGACCATGGGACTCACAGCCCCCACTGAGCAACCAGCACAGGCCTCTCCTCCCAAGAGGCATGAAAGACTCACCCTGCACACCTCCAGGAAGGACAGTTTCCTCTGGAACACCCAGGAGGTCCTGAATGTCCATCCTTGGAAGCTGCAGCCAAGCTAGACACAATTAGAGAAATGAAGGGTCCCTGTCACCAGGCAACACACAGCTCACCCACAGCACAATGGGGTATCCCTGTGACAGGGACCTGGTGCAGCTCTGGCCTCCTGCACTGAAGGGGAGAGCCAGATGGGGATGAAAGAGGGCAAAGGGAAAGAAAGTGCACCCTGACCCAGAACCATGGGGACAGCAGGAGGCTGAGGCCCAGGATTGTGCTTGCCCAACCTACAGGGTATGTGTGTGACTCTGTGTGTCCATGTGCATCTCTTTTGTGTGTGTGTTTGTGTTTCTGCA
>NW_022314224.1:0-3474 GCF_002776525.5 Piliocolobus tephrosceles
GACTGCCATTGTAATCAAAGCCTTGGCAGGCACAGAGCAGGTCAACTCTGCCCCCCCGCCCACACCCTGCCCTTACACCAACACTGCTATGGGAGTAAAATTAGGCACAGAGAACAGTGGACTTTCCACCTCCCTAAGTGACCACCCCTGCTTTCAGTGCATAGAGAATGCACACAGACCTGTGCCCAAGTGCAGACTGTTCACAAGCTGTGCTGCCTCTGCCATCATGATGAATGTCCACATAGAGGCAGGCACTCTGGCACCTACTAGCATCCTGTTGCAGCCAAAGAGGGTTCACCTATGGAGGGCTCACCAAAGAGGGTTCTGTGCTGCCACAGCCACTGCAGCTGACATGTGCAAAAAGGACAGTCCCATTGACACTGCACTGTGAAATGCATTGACTGACACTACCCATCAGAGTGTAGTGACCAGTGGTGTGGGAGCACCTTGCCCACCTCCAGTGCAGTGGATTCCTGATGTCAAGGAGCCAGAGAACAAAGTCAGGGCCTGATGTAAGTCCCCCCGAGTTAAGAGTACACAGTCGGGCTGGGCGCGGTGGCTCAAGCCTGTAATCCCAGCACTTTGGGAGGCCGAGACGGGTGGATCACGAGGTCAAGAGATCGAGACCATCCTGGCTAACACGGTGAAACCCCGTCTCTACTAAAAATACAAAAAACTAGCCGGGCGAGGTGGCGGACGCCTGTAGTCCCAGCTACTCTGGAGGCTGAGGCAGGAGAATGGCATAAAACCCGGGAGGCGGAGCTTGCAGTGAGCTGAGATCCAGCCACTGCACTCCAGCCCGGGCGAAAGAGCAAGACTCCATCTCAAAAAAAAAAAAAAAAAAAAAAAAAAGAGTACACAGTCCAGGAGTTGGGAGTTGAGCGTTGCCTCCCTACAATCTTCCAGAAATGAAGCCAGTTGGCTGATTCCACCTTATACCACAATCAAACTTTCAAGGTCATCAAATAGGATAAAAGAAAAAAACACCCAAAGGTCAGCAACTTCAAAGATTGAAGAAACATCAGCCCACAAAGATGAGAAAGAACCAATTCAAGTACTTTGACAACTTAAAAAACCAGAGTGCCTTTTTCCTTCCAAAGTTCCATACCACCTCTACAGCATGGGATCTGAACTGGGCTGAAATAGTTGAAATGACAGAAACAGAATTCAGAATATAGATAGGACCGAAGATCATTGAGATGCAGGAATATGTTGAAACCCAATACAAGGAAGCTAAGAATCACAATAAAATGATACAGGAGCTGACAGGCAAATAACCAGTATAGAAAAGAATGTAACTGACCGACAGAGCTGAAAAGCACACTATAAGAGTTTCATAATGGATTCAAAGAATTAATAGTAGAATAGACAAAGTTGAGGAAATAATCTCTGAGCTTGAAGACTGGCTTTCTGAAATAAGATAGTCAGTCAATAATAGAGAAAAAAACATGAAAATGAATGAACAAAACCTCCAAGAAATATGGGATGATGTAAAGAGACCGAATCTACAACTCATTACTGTCCCAAAAAGAGATGGGGAGAGGGTAAGCACTTTGAAAAAGTATATTATACATAAGAACTTTCCCAATCAAGCTACGGAGGCCAACATCCAAATTCAGGAAATGCAGAGAATCCCAGTAAGATACAGCACAAGAAGATCACCCCCAAGATGCATAATCATCAGACTCTCCAAGGTCAAAATGAAAGAAAAAATGTTAAAGGCAGCTAGAGAGAACAGTCAGTTAACCTACAAAGGGAAACCCATAAGACTAACAGTGGACCTTTCAGCAGAAACCCTATAAGCCAGAAGAGATTGGGGACCAGTATTCAACGTTCTTAAAGAAAAGGAATTCCAACCCCAGATTTCATATCCAGCCAAACTAAGCTGCATAAGTGAAGGAGATATAAGATCCTTTTCAGACAAGATAATGCTGAGGAAATTTGTTACCACTAGACCTGCCTTACAGGAGCTCCTGAAGGAAACACTAACTATGGAAAGGTAAGACCATTACCAGCCACTACAAAAACACATCTAAGTACATGGACCAGTGACACTATAAAGAAATCACACAAACAAGTCTACATAATAACCAGGTAGCATCAAAACCGGATAAAATCCATACATGTCAATACTAACCTTGAATGTGAATGGGCTAAATGCCCCAATTAAAAGGCACAAAGTGTTAAGATGAATAAAGAACCAAGACCCAGTGGTATGCTGTCTTCAAGAGACCTATCTCACATGCAATGGCATGCATAGGCTCAAAATAAAGAGATGGAGAAAAATTTACCAAGCAAATGGAAAACAGAAAAAAGCAGGGGTTGCAATCCTGATTTCAAACAAAAGAGACTTTAAACCAACAAAGATGAAAAAAGACAAAGAAGGGCATTACATAATGGAAAAGGGTTCAATGCAGCAAAAAGGCTTAACTATTCTAAATATATATGCACTAAACACAGGAGAAGCCAGATCCATAAAGCAAGTTTGTACAGACCTTTGAAGAGATTTAGACTTCCTCCCAATAATAATGGGAGGCTATAACACTCAACTGACAGTATTAGACAGATCATCAAGGCAGAAAATTAACAAAGATATTCAGTTCAGGTCCTCATCACTGGATGGACCTAATCGACATCCACAGAACTCTCCACCCAAAAGTAACAGAATATACATTCTTCTTACCACTACATGAGACATACTCTAAAATTAACCACATAATCAGAGAGAAAACACTCCTCAGCAAATGCAAAAGAACAGAAATCATAATAAAAACTCTCTTAAATGGCAGTACAATCAAATTAGAAATTAAGACTAAGATATTTACTCAAAATCATACAGTTACATGGAAACTGGATAACCTGCTCCTAAATGACTTTTGAATTAAGAATGGAATTAAAGCAGAAATCAAGAAGTTCTTTGAAACTAATAGGATCAAAGATACAACATAACAGAATCTCTGGGACACAGCTAAGGCCGTGTTAAAAGGGAAAGTTATAGCACTGAATGCCTACATCAAAAAGGAAGATTTCAATTTAGCAACCTAACATCACAGCCAACCCTAAAGGTAGCAGAAGACAAGAAATAACCAAAATCAGAGCTGAACTGAAGGAGACTGAGACACACCAAAAAACTATTCAAAAGATCAGTGAATATAAGAATTGGGTTTCCAAAAAATGTGTAAAATAGATAGACTTCTAGACAGACTAATAAAGATGAAAAGGTCCAATTTAACAAAATCAGAAATGATAAAGTGGATATTATCACTGACCCTACAGAGGTGCAAACATCCAACAGAGAATATTATGAACACCCCTATGCACAAATACTAGAAAGTCTGGAAGAAATGAATAAATTCTTGGACATATACACCCTCCCAAGACTGAACCAGAAAGAAATATAATCCCTTCACAGACCAGTAATGACTTCCAAAATTGAATCAGTAATAAATAGCCTACCAACCAAAAAAGCCCAGG
>NW_022314225.1:0-1927 GCF_002776525.5 Piliocolobus tephrosceles
TAGGTCTGGGCAAAGTAAATTGAACATTTCCTGGAAATAATTCACCACTCTATGCCATTAAAAACATTTATGATTCATGGGAGAAGATCAAATTATCAACATTAACAGGAGTTTGGAAGAAGTTAACTCTGATCATCATGGATGACTTTGAGGGGTTCAAGACTTCAGTGAAGGAAGAAATTGCAAAAATGGTGGAATAACAAGATAACTAGAACTAGAAGTGGAGCCGGGAGATGTGACTGAATTGCTGCAATCTCATGATAAAACCTGAATACATGAGGAGTTGCTTCTTATGGATGAGCAAAGAAAATGGTTTCCCAAGATGGAATGTACTCATGAAGACACGTGAACACTGTGGAAATGACAAAAGATTTAGAATAGTACATAAACAAAGTTAATCGAAAAGCAGCAGGGTTGCAGAGGAATGACTCCAATTTTGAAAGAAGTTCTACTGAGAGTAAAATGCTATCAAGCAGCATTGCATGGTGCAGAGCAGGCTCTTGACAAAGAGTTACTTGATGTGCCAAACTTCATTATTATCTTCTTTTAAGAAATGGCTACAGCCACCTCACCCTTCAGAAACCACCACCCATTGATTAGTCAGCAGCCATCAATGTCGAGGCAAGACCCTCTACCAGCAAAAAGATTACAACTTACCGGAGGCTTAGATGATGGTTAGCATTTTTTTTTTTTTTTTTTTAATTTAAGTTCTGGGGTAGATGAGAAAAATGTGCTGGTTTGTTACATAGGTATACATGTGCCATAGTGGTTTACAACACCCATGAACCCACCATCTACATTAGGTATTTCTTCTGATGCTATCCCTCCCTCAGCCCCCTACCCCCTGAAAGGCCCTGGTGTATGATGTTTGTTTCCCTCCATCCATGTGTTCTCACTGTTCAACTCCCACGTACGAGTGAGAACATGCGGTGTTTGGTTTTCTGTTCCTATGTTAGTTTGCTGAGAATGATGGTTTACCAGTTTCATCCATGTGCCTGCAAAGGACATGAACTCATCCTTTTTTATGGCTGCATAGTATTCCATGGTAGATATGTGCCACATTTACTTTATCATTGATGAGCATTTGGGTTGGTCCCAAGTCTTTACTATTGTGAGCAGTGTTACATTAACATATGTGTGCATGTGTCTTTATAGTAGCATGATTTATAAGCCTTTGGGTATATATTCAGTAATGGGATTGCTGGGTCAAATGGTATTTCTTGTTCTAGATCCTTGAGGAATCACCAAACTATCTTCCACAATGGTTGAACTAATTTACATTCCCACTAACAAACAGTGTAAAAGTGTTCCTATGTCTCCACATCCTCCCCAGCATCTGTTGTTTCCCGACTTTTTAATGATCGCCATTCTAACTGGCGTAAGATAGTATCTCATTGTGGTTTTGATTTGCATTTCTCTAACTACCGATGATGGTGAGCAGTTTTTCATATGTTTGTCAGCCGCATATATGTCTTCTTTTGAGAAGGGTCTGTTCATATCCTCTGCCTACTTGTTGATGGGGTTGTTTTTTTCTTGTAAATTTGTTTAAGTTCTTTGTAGATTCTGGATGTTAGCCCTTTGTCAGATGGATAGATTGCAAAAATTTCCTCCCATTTTGTAGGTTGCCTATTCACTCTGATGGTAGTTTTTGGCTCTGCAGAAGCTCTTTAATTAGATCCCATTTGTCAATTTTGGCTTTAGTTGCCATTGCTTTTGGTGTTTCAGTCCTGAAGTCTTTGTCTATGCCTGTGTCTTGAATGGTACTGCCTAGATTTTCTTCTAGGGTTTTTATGGTTTTAGGTCTTAGGTTTAAATCTTTAATCCATCTTGAGTTAATTTTTGTATAAGGTGTAAGGAAGGGATCCAGTTTCAGTTTTCTGCATATGGCTAGCCAGTTTTCCCAACACCATTTATTAAATAGAGAAGC
>NW_022314227.1:0-1759 GCF_002776525.5 Piliocolobus tephrosceles
TTTCTGCATAGAGCAAAAATCCCACCATAAACAAAAACATGCTTTAAAAGCAGAAAAAAAAATCTTCAATTTATATTATGGTCAAAGGCACAATCACCTTAATATATAAGTAGCTCCTTAAAATTACAAGAAAAAGACCAACAATCCTCAAAAATGGGCAAAGGAAATAACTACAGCTCACAGAAAGAAAATATAGATAGTTCTTACAAATGTGCAAACATGATAGATCTCAATCAGGAGAGAAATATAAATGAAAACAAAAATAAATACTATGTTTTTTCTATCCTATTGGCAAAGCAAAAAATGTTTGATGCACAGCATGATTGGAGTGTGGGGAAAATAGTTGCTTTCATACATTGCTGATAGGAATGTAATTTGGTACAACCTCTATGTGGGGTAATTAGTCAATCAATTTCCATCAAAATTATACGTGCACATGCTGTTCTAACCAGCAATTTTGCTAGGTATTCAGCATACTGATATTCTCACAGATGTGCAAAATGATGTATACATAAAATAATATTTTTGCAGCATCATTTTTAACAACAAAATTTGGAGGTAATATAAATATCCATTAGTATATGAATTAAATAAATTACAGTCCATCCAGATAATGAAATGCCATTTAACTGTTAAGAATGAAGAGTAGCTGTCTAGATTACATGCCTAAAGTAAGTTTTGGGAAATGAAAAGATGCAAGTTTGTATATACTTGTGGTAGACTTACTTTGACAGTCCCCAGCAAACCATAACTCCCAAAACTTAAACCCTTGTATAATCCCCTCCCACATTGTTTCTGGGCTTGGGTATGTAACTAGTTTTTGGCATTGAAAGCATGATGCCAGTGGAGGCTTAATAAGAGCTTGCATATAGGAACTTTCTCTCTTGAGAACACTTCTTACAACCCAGCCATCATACTATGAAGAAGCCCATGCATCCACATGGAGAAACCACATGAAGAGCAAAAGATGCCAAAAGCCCCCAACTGTCCTAGCCATCCTAGCTGAGGCATCAGCTGAGAAATGTCAGAGAAAAAACAGCCTTGGAAATTTAAACTTCAGCTGGTGCCATAGGGAACAAAGATGACCCAGCCTAGCTGAGCCTTGCCCATTTTACAGAACCATGAGCTGACAAATAATTGTCATTGTTTTAAGTCACTAAGTTTTTGAGTGGCTTTTTATACATCAATAGATAAATGAAGCTATACTGATATCAAGAGATTTCTGTAATAGAATTTTAAGTTAAAAAAGCAAGGTGCAGAACAATGTGTCTTATCATTGTGAGTTTGTGGGAAAAATATACATACCTCTATTTGTAGAGAGAGTTAGTTTGCTAGAGATGCTATAACAAGTTACCACAAACTGGGAAGCTTAAAGCAACAGAAACAACAAAAGTTTCTGGACTCAGTTTTGGAGTCCAGAAGTCTGAAATTAAGGTGTCAGCAGGGCTGCACGCCCTCTTGAGGCTCCAGAGTAGAAATCTTCCTTGCCTTTCCAGCTTCTGGTGGTTGTCAGCATAAGTTAGCTTCCTTGGCTTGTGGCCACCTCACTCTGATTCGACCACATAGCCTTCTGCTCTGTGTGTCTGTGTTTTCTCTTCTGTTGCTTAAGAGGACATTGGTCACTGGACTTAGGGCCCACCAGGGTAATCCAGGATGAGATATCATCTCAAAACCTGTAACTTAAGTATATTTGTGAAGACATTTTTTTCCAAATAAGGTATTATGTACTGGCTAGAGGGATCTGGACATGACATATTGT
>NW_022314228.1:0-23335 GCF_002776525.5 Piliocolobus tephrosceles
GGCTCGCTGTGTCGCCCAGGCTGGAGTGCAGTGGCCGGATCTCAGCTCACTGCAAGCTCCGCCTCCCGGGTTGACGCCATTCTCCTGCCTCAGCCTCCCAAGTAGCTGGGACTACAGGCGCCGCCACCTCGCCCGGCTAGTTTTTTGTATTTTTTATTAGAGATGGAGTTTCACCGGGTTAGGCAGGATGGTCTCCATCTCCTGACCTTGTGATCCGCCCGTCTCAGCCTCCCAAAGTGCTGGGATTACAGGCTTGACCCACCGCACCCGGCCTTAATTTTCAATATGGTGTTAGGAGAGGGAATCAAGTATGGTACAAATTGCACCTTTTGGCTGTGGCTGCATTCCAGAGTCTTAACTAAAACTTGGCTTGGTGGTGATCAGCTCCTCTGCAGGTGCCCCGCCTGTGTGTGCTCACCCTCGGGATGCTGTTGGATCCCTGGGCTCTATCGTCACCCCTGTGTTCTCCTCCCCTGCCCTTCAGTGATCTCAATCCAGCCCCAGGGTCCACCTAGTGACAACTCCCAGATGTGCACCTCCAGCCTCCACACTTGCACATCTCAGGCATTTTAAACTTAACGTGTCCCAGACAATTCATGATCGCCATGTTCTTCCCCAAACCTGGGCCGCCTCTGGTCTCCCCGTCTTGGTAAAAGGCAGTTCCATTCCTCCAGTTCCGAGCATCAGTGCTGGTGCCCTCCCCACAACAGCCCAGGGGAATGCATGTGGGTACTGCTTTCAGGCATATGCAGGCCGGGCCTCTTCTCATACCTCGACTGCTCACATCATGCCTCTGGATTGTGGCCCAGCCTCCTTGCTGGATGCTGTGCGTTTGCCCCTGCCCCCATAGACTGTCCTAGGGCAGCCCTGTGAGCATGGCCCCCCTTCTGTTCCGTCCCTCCAGCACTTTCCCATCGCACTGAAGTGAGAGCCCGGGTTCTCTTCCTGTCTACTGTGGCCTGTCTGCCTCCCTGGCCCCAGCTTGCCAAGCTCAAGTAATCCCATCCTCGCTCTCCCTTGAACCCATGAGGGATGCCCGTAACTGAGAGCCCCTCTGGCCTGGATCACTCTGCCCTCATACCTGAGGCTCCCATGTCCTGGAGCCCCAGTCCTCTCTGGCCTGTGCACCCCCACTGATGCTGCTCCGCAGCTCTCCGCTTCTCCAGGGCATCGGGGGGTCTGACACGTGGAGCTTCTCTCACCTTGCATGACTTCGCACCAGCACCGGGGCTGCACTGGGACAGGAGTCCCTGTGTCCTGTTCAGTGTCATCCTGGGGCTGGAGACATCCCTTTGGGGAGCAGGACTCAGCAGCCTTTGTTGACCGCCTGCATCTCCTGTACCTGCAGAGGAATGGGTTGTGGGGTGTGAGGGGCAGGACCTCATCTCTTCCACATCCTCTCCAGTCCTTGCCATCAAGCTTCCTTATCTTCTGGAGGACTGAGCCCTGCCCTTGCCTGAGGAGGTAACCTCCTCGGTGACCCTGCTGACAAGTCTTGTCAGCACTCTGGAGACCTCCGGCCCACGCCTGCCCTCACTGGCTGCCTCCTGGCCAGAAGGAGCCGCCTTGCTCCCGCCCCACCCTCCCTCCGACACCCTCCTCCCTCTCTGATGTCCAGCATCCACACCTCCCCATCTGGGGTGCCTCTGCTGGGCCCCGGGCCCCACTTTTGCCCATGCTCTCTCCTTCTCTGACATTCTTGATGTGCTGAGAACGGATGGAAGCCGGTGGCACCCCCCATCGCTTCTCTCCGCACTGCATTGATCCCTCCCCCAGGACAGGACACTTGAGGACCACAGTTGTCTCCTGCCTTCCTGTGAGGTGGACAGGCCTTTCCCCACTCCATCCTTTGCGCCCTCTGAAGGGCGCTGACACGGAGTCACCCCTGCACACCTTCCAAAAACCTAACACAGTCTAAGCCTGTGGCCTTCTCTGGAGATGCTCATCAGGGAGAGAGGGGGGGTGCCTTCCCCCCACTGTCCAGGACGCGGTCCTCCCGGCCCCATCTTAGTCCCCACACTGCCAGACCACCTTCACACACACGCACATGCACGCACGCACGCACACACACATGCACGCACGCGCACACACACACACCAGGAGCGGTGGTCTCCTGCCTCCCTCTTCATCTCTGTTCTTTGCTCCATGGTCCTGCCTGAGAGGGAAAGCTGCAGTGCAGGCCCTCTTCCTGAGCCCTCCGGCCCATGCCGCCAGCTGCCTCCTGATTGTCTGTTCCTGTCTCACCACTGCTTTCACAGCCGCCCCCTCTCCTTTCTTCCAGCTCAGCTCAGCACTTGCCCCAACTTCTTCCTCTTTATTTTTTATTTGTTTATTTTTTAATTTTTTTGAGATGGAGTCTCGCTCTGTCGCCCAGGCTGGAGTGAGTGGCACGATCTCGGCTCACTGCAAGCTCCGCCTCCCAGGTTCTGGCCATTCTCCTGCCTCAGCCTCCCGAGTAGCTGGGACTACAGGCATCCGCCAACATGCCCGGCTAATTTTTTTGTATTTTTAGTAGAGACGGGGTTTCACCGAGTTAGCCAGGATGGTCTCGATCTCCTGACCTCGTAATCCGCCCGCCTCGGCCTCCCAAAGTCCTAGGATTACAGGCTTGAGCCACCGCGCCCGGCCAACTTCTTCCTCTTTAAACGGTGTCATCATTTTCCCGGTCACCAGGCTCAGCCTCTGGTTCATAGCTCCTTTATTTCCTGACTCTAGTCAGACGCTGCGTTCTGCTTTTTGTCTTCAGAATGTGTCTCCTTGCTGTCCTTTTTTTTTTTTTCCATTCGCCTGCCTGTCAGCCAGCCCAGGCCTTGGACACTCACTCCGAGATTACCCCACTCTTCCTAAGGCCCTGCTGGCTGGCAGAGAGGCCCCCTCATTCGTGAACAGCACTTCCAGCCTGTCGCTCCCTCCCAGCGTTGTTGAGGGGCTCTCTTTCATTCATCTGTACCGCAAGTGTTTACTGAACGTCTGCTATGCGCAAAGTATGGCCACAGCTGTACAGAAGCTGCCTTTTAAAATCACTGCTTCCAACCCACAACCCCTGTTCCCACTTCCATGGCAGTGTTGCTGTCTTCTGGAAATGCATTCTCTTCTCCCACCTCTTATCCAAAACCACAAACTCCTAATCCCAGCTGAAATCCCACTTTTCTCTGCCTGCCCATTGTAGTATAATATGAATATCCCTTTTCTCTGGAATCCTCTTACATGTATATACTATGTAGCTCCCTAATTTACTGAATTTTCCCATCTCCACAAATAGATTTTTAAGATAGAGACTATCCCTTAAACTATTTATTTCTCTTTTTTTAAGAGACAGCGTCTTGCTCTGTCACCCAGACTGGAACGCAGTGGCACAATCACGGCTCACTACAGCCTCAACTTCCCTGGCTCAATTGATCCTCCAGTCACAGCGCCCCGAGTAGCTGGGACTATAGGCGTGCACCACCACACTCAGTTCATTGTTTTGCAGAGGGGAAGTCTCACCGTGTTGCCCAGGCTGCCTTTGAACTCCTGGTCTCAAGAGATCCTCCTGCTGGGCCTACCAAAGTGCAGAGATTACAGGTGTGAGCTCCTGCACCGAGATCATTCCTTAAACTTCTTGTGTGGCCAACAAAACCTGTGGCCCAGAATTGAGAGCAAGACTGTCACTGAGTAAATAGCCATTGATTTACCTGAGGGAAAATGCAATGGCTCTTGAAGGCCAAGGGGAAAACAATTTAATGGTCGAAAGGAAAAGGTAACTTTTCAAAGACTAAGAAAGCAGCGACATAAACTTTGAAACATAAGACCTGTTTGTTATTCAGACAGTTAAGGATCAAAGTTTTCACTGAGACAAAACTGAAAAGATGAAGGGCCGTGTCATGGGAGATCGTAAACACCCTGCAACCCAGTACTGTGTAACCCACAGTTTTTAGGTCAGTTCTCTTAAAAGGGCTCCATAATGTGGGCTGCGGTATTCTGTTATTAGGTCGCATGCACCTTGCAAGGTTAAGTGATCACACCGGGGCCTTCCCCATGGGTGATGAACGAAAGCCCGCGTTTTCCTCTGTCCAACAGTGCTCAGGAGACGTGGTTTAACAGCGCCTTGCCTGACCTCACCCTCCGTCAGTCCTGGCATACCTTCTCTCATCCTCTGCCTGTACTTAGTGCAAGAGTCTTTCTGTGACACATGTGCAAGTCTCTGCTGATTTCACTAGCTAATGATATTAGGAATATGATTATAAAGTGATACCAGGCTGAGCACCGTGGCTCACACCTGTAACCCCAGCACTTTGGGAGGCCAAGGTGGGCGGATCACTTGAGGCCAGGAGTTCCAGACCAGCCTGGGCAGTATCGCAAGACCGCGTCTCTACAAAAACACATTAAAATTAGCCCGGCGTGGTGGTTCATGCCTATAGTCCCAGCTACTTGGTAGGCTGAGGTGGGAGAATCACCTGAGCCCAGGAAATTTGAGGCTGCAGTGAGCGATGATCCGTGCCACTGCACCTTAGCCTGGGTGACAGTGAGACTCTGTCTCTAACAGCAACAACAAAAACAAAAACAAAAACAAAAAAAACACGGTATTGGTAAAACGCCTCCAGAGCTTCTGCATGTCATCCAGAGCCAACTAAAGTCTGATGGTGGTGGGGTGAATGCTGCATTGCTGAGGAGGCTTCCACACAGGTCTGATCAGGATCCAGTTGTCAGTCTCCCAGATAGATTGTCTGTCTGTTGGTTAAATTTTCATTTATTCCTGCATGTGTTTTACAAAACAAAACCCAAACTGTGAAGGGTAGTGGTGAGGCTCAGATGAGTGGCGGGGACACGGACACCCTTGCCCTTGCTCGCTCAGAGTCTGCTGGGGAAACTGCTTTCTCCAAACACTGCGCCTGATGTGGGAGATTGCCAGGCAGCGGGGTGGAATCCACTCTGAACTCTCAGTGATCCCACAGTCATCATCCTCTGACATTGGGCGACACGTGCAAAGTGTATTGTATTTGCTTGTGTGCTTACTGCAGACGTGATTAAAGCAATGAACGGAGTAGAAACCACAATGAAAGAACAATGAAAAAGGAGTCCGCTAATTTTTTCAAAAACTACAACTTTGAAAAATGAAAGCCATGGTCATTCATCTTTTATGATGAGCAATGTGATATGCTGTCATAGAAAATGCAGAGGACTGTGAAAAGAAAAATCACCCCCGTCTCCGAAGCACCACTGTTAACATTTCAGTATCATTTTTCCTTTTTCTGTGTCCATGTAAGAGAGTGTATAAAATAGCTGGTACCAGACAGTTGTGTTGTCCAAAGCTTTTGTCATTTATCATAGCATCAGTAATGTTTCATGTCATTAGTGTTCTGAAAAATTACATCTAATGGCCACTTTATATTTTAGTAGTTATAAATGAACCATAGCTTTTCATTTTTACCAGGCTTTATTTCATGAAGCATTTAAGATAGTGTATCGGTTAGGAATTCTTTCTCACTTGCAAGCAACAGGAAACCTAATTTGAACAAATAAGATTTTCCCCTCACATGAGAAATCTGGAGGTGGCTGACGGGGCTGGCTGGGCAGTTCCACGGTTCACAGCAGGTGCCCTAGGACTCTGCTAACCAACCCCCATGCGTATTGATTCATGCTTGCCAGGCGGCTGCCCACTCCAGCATCACGTCTGTACGTGGAAAAGGAAGGGAAAGGACCACATAGTACCGCCTGCCCTTTACTTAGAAAACCAGAGTTTTCCCAGATGTTCCCCAGCAGACATCTTACACCTCGCCGGACAGAACTGCCTTTTCTATTCACCTCCAGCCACAAGGGAGGATGAAGAAGCAAACATTTCCCTTTCCAGTCACATTAGAGTCAGGCAAGGGAGAGAAGGATGGGAGCAGGAGCTGGGTTGGCCAGGGCACGTGTCGGCCATGTCGTTACCCATGGGTGGGTAACATCACAATAGGCCATGCACACATGTTTATCCAAGTCTCTGATGATTTCCTCAGTAGGATGTCCTGGAAGTGGAATTAGAGGTCAAAGGTATTGTTAGGTTCATGTCGCTCATGCTTTTCCAGAAAGATCCACACAGATCCCTGGTGTGCTACCACACGCAGTGTCTGAATGCTGGATGCTCCTGTTCGGGACACTCTGTTGTCCTGTCCCTGGGATGCAGCCTTGGCCCCCGATGGGGCACAAGCAAGGCTCTGGCTGACGGCTGGTCATCATTCTTGTAGGTTGCACTCTGAGGTCACAAGTCTCTTCCAAGGGCATATATTAGAGTGTTTTGCAGCCCCTGGGCCTGAAGGATCTGGAGCAGGCTGAGCCGCTGCCGTCAGCTTCCCCATCCTGTTGTCTGGTTTACCAATTGAATAAGTAGTTATTTGGCCCCATGTTTCTCAGCAGGTGCACGATGGGCATTTGGGGTGGGACAGTTCTTTCCTGTGAGGTCACCCCAAACACGGCAGAACATTTTACCTCCACTGGCCCCACAGGGAAAGGCCAGCAGCATTGTCCAGTCTCTGATGGGCAGCAGGCCCCTCCCTCATGGTGCTCTGTGCCATCAGCCCTGTGTTGGGAGCCAGCCAGGCCCCTGTCCCAGCAGCTCGTGTAGACTGCTATTTAGCAAGAACTGCTGGAGCATGTGCGAGGCTGCTGGAAGGGGAATGAGCTCTGGAAAGCACATCACCCCGCTGCTCCGCCTGTAGACAGGGAACAGGAAAGGATGCCCATGCCAGCCCTGCCCTCAGAGCCAGGCCTAGGGGAAGGGCACAGAGGGCAGGTGTTCTCTAGAGCCCAGAGGCTGCTCTCGCCCGGGAGAGCTTGGCAGATGGAGCTGGGGGAGGATGGAGAGAACCTGCTGGAGCGGGGTGGGGAGGAGGGTGTTGGGAGGAGGTGACAGCCATTAAATCAGGGCATGGCAAGGGGGAGAGAGAACCCAGGGCACCGGTGTAGGCCTGAGGTGGCCACCCCTGAGGGGACTGTGGGGGCAAGGGGCAGGTCAGCAGGCAGTGGCTGGACGGAGCGGGGCTTTAGGTTGGAGAAACAGCATGTGCAGAGGCCAAAGGTGAAGTTTCAGGCTTCAGCGTGTCTGGGCCCAGGTCCGGATGGGTCTTGCATGCTGTCATGGCTTTGTCCTGTGCAGTGTCTACCCAGACGCCTGGGCAGGTAGGGACATAGATGCCACTGGGGGCCTGGTCCCAGCCCAGAGGGACACTTGGAGGAGAAGCAGGAAGTGACCTAAAATGGTTCCCAGACGACTTTCATGGGGGTGACTGGGTGGTTTCAAGTGCAGTGATTAAGTTTCTAAAGTAAAACATCCTCCTCCTTAGAACACGAGAAAAGATGCCAGCCACAGTAGGAGATGAGAGACTGGGAGGATGCGTGAATAGTCAGCTTTGTCTAAGAGCTCCAGGGGTCCAAGCAAAACGCTGGGAGTTTATTCCGAGGGAGAGTTAACATTCGTCTGTTTCTTTAGATTGTTAGTGAGTAGAGTTTTCTTTTGTTTATTTGCCTTTGAACCAATTCATAAAAATTAATATTTAAAAAAATATTTTTTTTTTTGAGACGGACTCTTGCTCTGTCACCCAGGCTGGAGTACAGTGGCGTGATCTCGGCCCACTGCAGCCTCTGCCTTCCAGGTTCAAGTGATTCTTCTGCCCTCGGTCTCCCAAGTAACTGGGACTACAGGCGCGCTCCCCCATGCCTGGCTAATTTATGTATTAGTAGTAGAGATGAGGTGTCACCACGTGGGCCAGGCTGTTCTCGAACTCCTGACCTCAAGTGATCCTTCTGCCTAAGCCTCCCAAAGTGCTGGGATTACAGGTGTGAGCCACCGCACCCAGCCTGAAATATTGTAAAATCGAAAATGACAAGTGTTTTCTTTGGTTCCACAAGAGACTGTGTCCTCACAGCTGAGACTGCTTTCCTCACTGCAAAGCATGGAGCTGTCTTTCTGTTTCCATTCCCAGCATCCAGCCTGTTGGGGCAGCAGCAACACGGGGTGCCATCTCATCTTCGTCCCCTGTGTCTGCGGGCACTGCCGCTTTCTCAGCAGGCCGGCAGTCTCACCTCCCTCCATCCCTGTGGATGACCGTGGTCCCTGTTGTACACAGGCTCAGAGAGTGGAAGCTGCCCGCCTGGGCATGTTTACCTAACACTTGCTGAGTTGGGCCTGGGGCTGGGCCTGCAGCTGGTACCACGTCCCACCTTGGGCTGCCTTCGTTGGAGTCACACCTCTGAGGCAGGTGTGGCTGGTGAGCCCTGCCCAGCACCCATGGGCACTCTGACCCAGAAGACCGAGGATCCATGCCATCTCCCACACTGGCTGGGCTCCACTCACTTGCACGCTGACCGACTCGGGACATGCTGTTTCCACCCCCAGACATCCTGGGTACCCACGAGTGCTGTTGGGTGACGGCCACTGAAGGCCCGGCTCTGCTGAGCTGGCCCCTGGTCCTGGCAGGATCCTCAAGCTCGGTTCACCCCAAGGGCTTCCTCTGTCCCCATCCACCACCCCTCCAGGTCTGCCTAGAATCCCATGTGGGCACTCAGTCAGGTGAGGTGATTTCAGGTGGTTGTCAGTTGATGCTGAATCCTGTGTGAGAAGATTGTTCCCTTATCAATTCTGTTTCTACCCTAATAGTGGCCTTGGAGAGGGGTTTGGTTTGATACTAGTCTGTTTAACACCTCTCCAATACTCCTCCTCTTCCTCTTTGCAACAAAGAGAGCTTACACCCAGAGCTCAAGCAAGCAATGTGCCATAGAATGTATCAACTTCCTTGTCATCAAGGAGTTTATTCTTTTTTAAAAAGGGGGAGTAAGCCTTTATTTCCTTATTCCAAAACACAGCTGAGTGAGTTGGAATGTATTTACTCTTAAAGCTACCACCCATGGAAGGAATTAGTGCCAGTTTTCCATTGACAGTAGTAATGATGTAAACTTTCCTAGTTTAGATAAATTTAAGCGTAAAGAGTTGATGTGAAGACAGAAAAAGCAAACAGTAGAAGAGGTATCAGATTAACATGGCAGAAGTTCTGAAGGTGGCATGGGCATGGGGATGGCAGCAGTGTGGGAAAAGGTTGCTGTAATCCCACCAGAACAGAACGGTGATGATTCAGAATGGGCCCAAGCGCGCACAGCCCCGGAGCTCGTGTAGGGTCAGCCTCAGGGCGAGGATTTGGGCAGCCTGGAGGCCAGCGGGGGGTATTTTCTCTTCTGGCTCTGGCTTCCTCCTGTCTGAAATGAAGAGTTTGACCTGTGGTTCCTCATGGACGCTTGCACTTGTGTAGCGCCTGCTCGTCCGGGTCCTGGGGAGCTGCGATGCCTGCCCTGTGGAGAAGCTGCCCATCAGTACCATCGCCGCCCAGGGGCGCGAACCCTGGCCCTCAGCCGTTGCAGCCCGGTGTTCATGAGCGTTTTCCTCTTACAGGTTAGGAATCTGAAGCGATGGGCGACTGGAGCTTTCTGGGCAGACTCTTAGAAAATGCGCAGGAGCACTCCACGGTCATCGGCAAGGTGTGGCTGACCGTGCTGTTCATCTTCCGCATCCTGGTGCTGGGGGCGGCGGCGGAGGAGGTGTGGGGCGACGAGCAGGCCGACTTCACCTGCAACACGCAGCAGCCGGGCTGCGAGAACGTCTGCTACGACCGGGCCTTCCCGATCTCCCACATCCGCTTCTGGGCGCTGCAGATCATCTTCGTGTCCACGCCCACCCTCATCTACCTGGGCCACGTGCTGCACCTGGTGCGCCTGGAGGAGAAGCGCAAGGAGAGGCAGGAGCCGGAGCCGCCCAGGAGAGACGGCCCCAGCGCCCGGGAGCCGCCGCAGGACGAGCCCCGCTCGCGGGACGACGGCGGCCGGGTGCGCATGGCCGGGGCGCTGCTGCGAACCTACGTCTTCAACATCATCTTCAAGACGCTGCTGGAGGTGGGCTTCATCGCCGGCCAGTACCTGCTGTACGGCTTCGAGCTGCAGCCGCTGTACCGCTGCGACCGCTGGCCCTGCCCCAACGCCGTGGACTGCTTCATCTCCAGGCCCACGGAGAAGACCGTCTTCGTCATCTTCATGCTGGCCGTGGCCTGCGCGTCGCTGCTGCTCAACCTGCTGGAGATCTACCACCTGGGCTGGAGGAAGCTCAAGCAGGGCGTGGCCAGCCTCGGCCCGGACGCCCCCGATGCCCCGCCCCCCAGCTCCCGGCCCACGGCCGTGGCCCTCGGGTTCCCGCCCTACTATGCGCACGCCGCTGCCCCCGCGGGACAGGCCCGCGCCGTGGGCTACCCCGGGGCCCCGCCCCCCGCCGCGGACTTCCGAACGCCCGCCCTGCCCGAGGCGCGCGGCACGCGCCCGTCCGCCCAGCTCTGCAGCGGCCGCCGCCACCTGCCGGTGAGCGAGCAGAACTGGGCCCGCCGGGCGGCCGAGCAGCAGCGCCCCGAGCTCCAGGCCTACCCGGCGGCGCCCCCGCCCGCGGCCCCCAGCCCCACCGGCAGCAGCTCCCGGCCGCTCACGCACGAGGCCGAGGCTGGCGCGGCGCCCCTGCTGCGGGATGGCAGCAGCAGTCTGGAGGGGAGCGCCCTGGCGGGGACCCCCGAGGAGGAGCAGGCCGTGACCACCGCGGCTCAGATGCACCAGCCGCCCTTGCTCCCCGGAGACCCAGGTCGGGCCAGCAGGGCCAGCAGTGGGCGGACCAGGCCGGAGGACTTGGCTGTCTAGAGCCCGGTGCCCGCCTCCAGGCAGCTGTGTCGTGATCATCTTCTTAGAAACCAAAACCCAAGTGCACTTGCCACCAGCAGATAGAACCTGAAAGTGAGCGGCTGGCATCCCAGGAGGTGGACGATGGAGGAGAGGTCAGGTTTCCGTGTTCAATGCTTGCTGTTCTTAGCACTGTGAGTTGCAGTGGGGCTAACTCCCACTTTCTGAGTTTGGGGGTTGGGGGGACAAGGGTTGTGGGCCTTGAAGATCTTCACAGCAGCCCAGAAGTGTGGTTGCTGAGGGCTGTCTCTGGGGGTAACTGTTCTGCTGTGGTGAAGCAACAGGTATCCTGCAGTGCCTTCAGCTCCAGGGCAGCTGGGTTGGCTATTCCTAAGCTCTCCAGAGCCTCTGGGCAGCCCCGAGAGTCACAGAGGCACTCAGCTCTATCTCTGTTTGATACTTTTAACTTAGAGTTGAATTTCATTTGGGATATTTGCCAAACTGCACTAAAAAAAGATTGACAGCAAGTCTATGCAGTGTCCTTTGAGTTTCCGAAATTGCATGTGAAGCCCAGGATATCAAGCTCCAGGCTTCATGACAAGTGACAAAGAGCAGTTGCCCTCCAGAGGCAGGCTCAGTGGGCACGGGCCCCAGAGGTTGCTGGCAGAAGGCAGGTGGAGACGCAGCCACACCTGAGGCCGTTTTTAAACAGTTGAGGAAATTGACATAAAAGTGTGTCAGGTATGCTGTAGGTATTTATTTTCTAAATGATTATTTTTGTGCTTTGAATGGTACAGATATGCCTATTTTCTCCCACTTTCTTTCAGGAAAAATGAAAGAAAAATAGTGTGTTTCTTTCTCTAAATACTGTTAAAATGATTAGTGGCGGAAACAGTGCTAATTTGTCCTAATGCATACTAGTAAAGATTTTGAACTTTCTTTTAAAACAAATTCTTTAACTTCCTGAGTCACCTAATTACAATGAGAATGTATTGTATAAAACAAAAGCAGGGGAAAGTTTTAAGTGCATTCAAATACTTGAAGTTCTGAAGATTTTGAATGGGAAGTGAAAAGTGAACTACTGTTGCCAGGAAAATTATTTATATAGATCAATCTATGACAATCGACACTTTAAAAAAAACAGTACAGGCCGGGCGCGGTGGCTCAAGCCTGTAATCCCAGCACTTTGGGAGGCCGAGACGGGCGGATCACGAGGTCAGGAGATCGAGACCATCCTGGCTAACACGATGAAACCCCGTCTCTACTAAAAATACAAAAAACTAGCCGGGCGAGATGGCGGGCGCCTGTAGTCCCGGCTACTCGGGAGGCTGAGGCAGGAGAATGGCGTGAACCCGGGAGGCGGAGCTTGCAGTGAGCTGAGATCCGGCCACTACACTCCAGCCTGGGCCACAGAGCCAGACTCCGTCTCAAAAAAAAAAAAAGTACAGAATAAAAACACTTCAAGCTTCCTAATCATTCTTTGTGGACAGCCTGTTTGCTTTCTGCAGTGTAAATAACGTAAGTGCCTGGGGATCCCTGCCTGGGGGAGGGCGTGTGCTCATGCAGGCTGTATGCCCCCTTCTCCCTCCACACCAGAGCTGTCCTGACAGGGAAGGCTATTTATGTGTGTGGGCATGGCTGGAAGACGGCAGAATGTTCTGTCCTGCACACACGACTGTAGTATCTTGGTCACCATTTGTTTATAAAATAAATGATGGTCATGTTGAGCCTGTTTCTACTCCCACTTTTCACCTCCAACTTCTACTGAGTATCGTTAGCCCTTGTTCAGCAAGACCAATTTAATAATTTCTTTTTATAAATTAACTTCTTGATGGTGCATTTGTGACCACACTCCAAACATACTTTCTGTTTTCTATCATAAAGGGTGCTCCACTAACAATCTTGATGAAAGGAATGCAATTTCCAAGTCTCAGATTCCTGCATGCAACTAGTTTTTCGTGTCAGTCAAACACAAATAATTTATTAGTACATTCTCCTTGCTGTAGGATTCACTGGACAGGCTCCTAGGCTTGAAAAATGCTAACTTTTCCATACATCTCCTTGCAGACTTTTTCAACCAGATTGAGAAAGAGAGAAGTTAGCCCTTTGGAAAACTGTGAGTGACTTTCTCACCTTTTACCAGGCTGGTGCATAACTACAGCCATTCTAGATGCGTAACTTCCCTCCGAAGTTAACTCATTACATGCAGTGTATGCCATAGGCCTAGGGCAGCTGGACTTAGTTCTCGTGAGTGATAAAGGCTGCTAGAAGATCCTAGTGTGGGAAGCATTCTGATAAAAAGCTTTGGCCGTTTTAGAAAATGCAATAGCAATCATCCAAGAGCCTATGAGTACAGCTCAAGTACAAGTGGATGTGAATACTTGGTTCTTTAAATTCTACCGTAATAAATGTTCATAACAGCAACAAGCTTCTTGTTTACCCACAGTTTGATTTTGAGTGGGGTTGGAGATGAGCATGAGAACTCAAATTGTATTTAGTTTTTACATTTTAAAATTGAATTTAGGCCGGGCGCGGTGGCTCAAGCCTGTAATCCCAGCACTTTGGGAGGCCGAGACGGGCGGATCACGAGGTCAGGAGATCGAGACTATCCTGGCTAACACGGTGAAACCCCATCTCTACTAAAAAATACAAAAAACTAGCTGGGCGAGGTGGCGGGCGCCTGTAGTCCCAGCTACTCGGGAGGCTGAGTCAGGAGAATGGCGTAAACCCGTGAGGCGGAGCTTGCAGTGAGCTGAGATCCGGCCACTGCACTCCAACCTGGGCGACAGAGCGAGACTCCGTCTCAAAAAAAAAAATAAATAAATAAATAAATAAATAAAATTGAATTTAGTCAAAATATGTTTATGGAAATACCAGTATTGTACAATTGACCATAGTCTAATGGGCTCATTTAGAGTGGATAGGAGTGTAGAATTAGATTCACCTACTTGAAAATCACTAATCTATAAAGAAGTGAGGTTTTGCAATAGAACAGTGCCTGTGGTGTTTTTTCAGGTTAGCATACTGATTTCAGTTCATATAAGAAATGAAAGCATGTTTTACATCCTTTTTCTCTTTGAGGTATCCATGATTCTAAAGGCTGGGTCTTTCTCTCTCGGGCAGTGTGAAATTGTTCTCTACTCAACTAGTCCTTTAAGACTTTGAAACATGCAATAAAAATAGAAATTGCCTCTCTCCGTGGGCGAGATTCCAGACCATTTTTTTTAATTCAAAAATTCATTTTTTAAATTCTAAAACTATTTCTTACATTATCACTCACTTTCTCCTTTTTAAACTTTTACTGAGTTATTCTTGTATTTTTTAATAGAATTGACACCAAGAAATCCTTAAATTTACAAAAGAAAAATAGCAAGCCAGCATCTCTCTCATTTATCCTGGATTTGTTCGACTCTGGACAAGTAAGTGGATAGATCATAGAATTCCTACACAACAATACCTAGAATAATAACTATGAATATCATTTAAACATCACTTTATAAAAAATTAACCCAACAGGGTTTAGGTCTCCTTTCACTTTAGGCTTTTTAAAAAGTATTATTAACACCTTAATTATTTTGTATTACTGAATAAAGTCCTTTTTTCTGAATTTTTTGAACTTCTGATATTTGGTTTTTTTTTTTTTTTTTGAGGCAGAGTCTTGCTCTGTTGCCAGGACTGGAGTGCAGTGGCCGGATCTCAGCTCACTGCAAGGTTTATGAGAAACCTCGCCTCCCAGGTTTATGCCATTCTCCTGCCTCAGCCTCCCGAGTAGCTGAGACTACAGGCGCCCGCCACCTCGCCCAGCTGGTTTTTGTATTTTTAATAGAGATGGGGTTTCACCGTGTTAGCCAGGATGGTCTCGATCTCCTGACCTCGTGATCCGCCCGTCTCGGCCTCCCAAAGTGCTGGGATTACAGGCTTGAGCCACCGCGCCCGGCCTAACTTCTGATATTTGTAACACTAATTCATGAATCTCTACCAAGATAAATACTTAAAGAGATTATTGCATGATTTAAGAGAGTAAATATATTTTCCAAAGATGAGTAGAGTCCTGCCACCATCACCACCTGCCACTCCCACAAATTGAGGATATCCTACATAACCTTTAATGTAACATATGCACATCGTACATTTAAGGTCAGGCAAGGCACTTTTCTTCCGAGTTTTATATTACAGTGCAAATCTTGGGTTGACTCGCTCTGTGGTTTCTGACTGCCCAAAAGATGTTTTCCCCTTTACATTACAGAACATAACAAGGCAAACAAGTTAGGGATTTGAATAACACTCAAAGCAACAAACTGTTTCCAGAAAATACCATATTTGAAGCTGTTTGGTGTGTAAATGTTCATTTAGCTCATGTATTTGCAAAACTCTTACTAAAACTTAATTTTTGTGCCATAACAGTGTCTTTCCTGGATTACACTGTAACTGGAAGTAAACATTTTCTAAAATAATAAAAGTGGCCTTAAGTTTAAACCACTAGTTCTGCAGTGCGTTGCTTTCATTGACAGACTCCCTAAGCAGGTATTCAGAATCACACTTTTTGTTATCTTGGATGTAATAAGGAGGAAGACCTTTTTTCCGAACAGAAGCAGTTTGAGAAGTCACTGCAGGGGCCGTCCCATCTCTCACAGGCTTTCCCCAGAGTGAAAACACACGTTCTCCCAGGGTTCAAGCGTTGCCGATGCCTGCAGCGAGTTCTTCTGAAGAAATAACATAAAAGTTCACCTTGTTCCTGTCTCGTTTAAGTCTGCCCTTGAGCAGGTTCTCTCAAGCCCCATAGGGCTTCATGAGAGCGAGAAAGAGATCTTTGCTTTAGGACGCTGGAGTTTGTGGTTCTTGGGAAGCTGTCCCGCTTGGAATTCTATGTAAGGGGCCCGCTGTGTCTGCCTCTGTGACACTGTTGGCAACACTGGAATGCGTCTGATTTTCAGTGCTGGAGAAGGAACGCATTTCCCACCTGCAGCCTTCCTGCTTTCTGAACCCAGGGGTGAGATGATTCCCAGGGACACAGTATAACGCCAAGCCGCCGGCCTGGGGGCTGGGAAAGCTTTCAGAGCTCCACACCCAGAACTCAAAACTCAGCTCCTCCAAACACAAATTGGTGGGAATTTCCCATATTGCAGGCAAGTGCAAACACCCGTCCTGAAGGACAGTTTGGGGAAGACAGTCGCGGCCTGTGGAGGGAAATGTTTAACAGTCCCAGGCCGCAGCCTGTGGGTCCCTTGCTCACTGCGGGCCAGGACGGCCCGGACCCTGGGGACAGTGCGCGAGTGGCACCGACGAGAGGAGCGGGGCCGTGGTAAGAAGGCACGAGTGCAACTTGAGCAACATAGGGAGACCTCGTCTCTTCAAAACAACAACAACAACAACAAAATAGGCCGGGTGCGGTGGCCCAGGCCTGCCATCCCAGCTAGTGGGGCGGCTGAGTGGGAGGATGGCGTGAGCCTGGGAGTTCCAGGCTGCAGTGAGCCGTGATGGCGCCACTGCACTCCAGCCTGGACCACAGAGCAAGACCCGGCCTTAAAAAAAAGAAAAAGCCGGGCGCGGTGGCTCAAGCCTGTAATCCCAGCACTTTGGGAGGCTGATGCGGGCGGATCACGAGGTCAGGAGATCGAGACCATCCTGGCTAACACGGTGAAACCCCGTCTCTACTAAAAAAAATACAAAAAACTAGCCGGGCGAGGTGGCGGCGCCTGTAGTCCAGCTACTCGGGAGACTGAGGCAGGAGAATGGCGGGAACCCAGGAGGCGGAGCTTGCAGTGAGCTGAGATCCGGCCACTGCACTTCGGCCTGGGGGACAGAGCGAGACTCCGTCTCAAAAATAAATAAATAAATAAAAATAAAAAAGGCCGGGCGCGGTGGCTCAGGCCTGTAATCCCAGCACTTTGGGAGGCCAAGGCGGGTGGATCACAAGGTCAGGAGATCGAGACCATCCTGGCTAACACGGTGAAACCCCGTCTCTACTAAAAAATACAAAAAACTAGCCGGCCGAGGTGGCGGCGCCTGTGGTCCCAGCTACTCGGGAGGCTGAGGCAGGAGAATGGCGTAAACCCGGAAAGGCGGAGCTTGCAGTGAGCTGAGATCCGGCCACTGCACTCCAGCCTGGGCGACAGAGCGAGACTCCGCCTCAAAAAAAAAAGAAAGAAAAGAAAGCATGGACACACGGATCAGGGCCGTTTCCCTCGGGAGGGGTGGCGAGGAAACGGCGCGGGTCCGAGTCTGAGCCTGGGCTGGCTGGGTCGCCGCGCGGGGCGCTGCATACCTGGGAGCAAGTGCCAAGTGCGCTCCGCACAGCGCCGCGGGAGGCCCGGGAGGGACGCGGGGACCACAGCGCCTGCTGCTGGCGCCGCAGAGCCCAGGCTGGCCGAGCGTGGAAGGAGACGCCTTCCGTGGGCTTCATCGTCTGCGCGGTCCTATCCATTAGAAGGGAGTCTCCTCACCAGGAACTCGCCACGGTCCTGTACGGTGGACAGTTCCACGCCCGAGTCCAGGGGAGCCGCTGTGGTCATGGACAAGGGGCTGAATCCTGCACCTCTCTTCTCCCACAGCTGACTTTGGGAACGTTATCTAACGTCTTTGACTTTGTAGATGAGTTTTCTTGTCTGAAAAATGGAAATAAAGTTGCAAGGAGTAAAGAATGAACTTAAAATGCTTTGCCTAGTCCTTAACCCATAGCGATGCTTAATAAACGCAAGATTCAGGGTAAATAAAAATAATCCGCAGGCTGACCAAAATTTTCACCTGCCTACCCATTTTTATGGTTTACCTTTATTTCAAAACAAAACAGTTTTAGGCCAATTGGCTCACGCCTATAATCTCAACGCTTTGGGAGGCTGAGGAAGGAGCATTGCTTGAGGCCTGGAGTTCAAGATCAATGTGGACAACACAGTGAGACACCCCTCTCTACAAAAAAAAATTTTAAATTAAAATTAAAATTAGCTGTGCAGGCCAGGCGCAGTGGCTCATGTCTGTAATCCCAGCACTTTAGGAGGCTGAGGCAGGTGGATCTCCTGAGGTCAAGAGTTCAAGACCAGCCTGGTCAACATAGTGAAACCGCATTTCTACTAAAAATACAAAAATTAGCTGGGCGTGGTGGTGCATGCCTGTAATCCCACCTACTCTGGAGACTGAGGCAGGAGAATCGCTTGAACCCAGGAAGCGGAGGTTGCAGTAAGCCAAGATCGTACGTACCACTGCACCCAGCCAGGGTGACAAGAGCAAAACTCTGTCTCAAAAAAATAAACAAGGGCTGGGCCCGGTGGCTCATGCCTGTAATCCCAGCACTTTGGTAGGCCGAGGTGGGTGGATCACCTGAGGTCAGGAGTTTGAGGCCAGCCTGACCAATATGATGAAACCCCATCTCTACTAAAAATACAAAAAATTAGCCAGACACAATGGTGGGTGCCTGTAATCCCAGCTGCTTGAGAGACTGAGGCAGGACAATTGCTTGAACCAAGGAGGCAGAGGTTGCAGTGAGCCGAGATCATGCCACTGCACTGCAGCCTGGGCAACAAGAGTGAAACTCCATCTCAAAATTAAAAAAATTAAAAATAAATAAATAAATAAAAATTAGTCGGGCATAATGGCACTCACATGTGGTCCCAGCTGCTCGGAAGGCTGAGGCAGGAGCACTGCTTGAGCCCAGAAATTCAAGACTGTAGTGAGCTATGATCATGCCACTGCATTCCAGCCTGGGCAACAGAGCAAGACCGTCCCCCTAAAAAAAAAATAATAATATTATTATTATTATTCAGCTTTAAAAAGGGAGGAAATTCTGACACATGCTACAACATGGATGAAACTTGAGGACTTCATGCTGAGTGAAATAAGCCAGACACCAAAGAACAAACATGACACAATTCCACCTGTACAAGATCCTTAGACTGGTCACACTCATGAAGACAGAAACTAGAATGGAGACCACTAGGGGCTGTGGGGAGGGGAATGGAGAGCTGCTTCCTGGGGACAGTTTCAGTTTGGGAAGATGGAAAACTTCTGGAAAAGGATGGTGGTGATGGTTGCACAACACTGTGAATGTGTTCAGTGACCCAGAACTGTACACCTGAAAATGGTTAAAATGGTCACTTTCCTGTTATGTGTATTTTACCACAATTAGAATTTTAAAATATATAGATTCAAGAAGCCCATAAGAATCGCATTTCCAACTGAACTGAAATACATATGGAAAATGGCGCCATGCCTACGCATACCACTTGGCAGATCTGAACATACCTAGAGACAGAAAATGACTTCCTCCCCAGAGCTGCCCTCTTTGTCCTCTATTTATGTCACAACTGCCCACCCTTTCTCTTGTCATTATTCATGCTGAAATTCCTCAGGGAAAAGGAGGCCCTTGGGATGGGGGCTGTGGGGGTGGAGGGGATGGAAGGGCAGGTATGGGAGGAGGGAAGGGAGGTGCAGAAGGAGGCAAGTGGCCTGGGTACAGTCACCCGCGGCTGTCCTCATCCTGGCTCTTGGTCCTGTGTTGGTTTGACAAGCCGTTAACTCACCCCAGAACACTGCTATTGGCCCTGATGTGGAATCTTCTTTGAACCATTTCATGAGTTTTCATCACATTTCTAGTGAGAAAAACAAAAAGGTTTATAGTTCTTTAAAAAAAGGCCGGGCGTGGTGGCTCAAGCCTGTAATCCCAGCACTTTGGGAGGCCGAGACGGGCGGATCATGAGGTCAGGAGATCGAGACCATCCTGGCTAACACGGTGAAACCCCGTCTCTACTAAAAAAAATACAAAAAACTAGCCGGGCGAGGTGGCGGGCGCCTGTAGTCCCAGCGACTCCGGAGGCTGAGGCAGGAGAATGGCGTAAAACCCGGGAGGCGGAGCTTGCAGTGAGCTGAGATCCGGCCACTGCACTCCAGCCCAGGAGACACAGCAAGACTCCGTCTCAAAAAAAAAAAAAAAAAAAAAAAAATCTAGGCCGGGTGCGGTGGCTCACGCCTATAATTCTAGCACTTTCTGAGGCTCAGGTAGGCAGATTGCTTGAGCTCAGGAGTTCAAGACCAGCCTGGGCAACATGGCAAAACTCCATCTCTACAAAAAATACCAAAATTAGCTGGGCATGATGGGGCATGCCTGTAGTCCCAGCTACTTGGGGGCTGAGGTGGGAGGATTGATTTGAGCCCTGGAGGCCGAGGCTGCAGTGAGCCATGTTCACATCACTGCACTCCAGCCTGGGTGACAAAGTGATACCCTGTCTCAAAATAAAAAAAAAAAAATAAAAGGCTGGGTGCGGTGGCTCACACCTGTAATCCCAACATTTTGGGAGGCCATGGTGGGTGGATCACAAGGTCAAGAGATCGAAACCATCCTGGCCAAAATGGTGAAACCCTGTCTCTACTGAAAATACAAAACTTAGCTGGGCGTGGTGGCGCGTGCCTGTAGTCCCAGCTACTCAGGAGGCTGAGGCAGGAGAATCACTTGAAACCGGGAGGGGAAGGTTGCAGTGAGCTGAGATCGTGCCACTGCACTCCAGCCTCTGTGACAGAGCAAGACTCCATCTGAAAAATAATTAAATAATTAAATAAATAAGTAAATAAAAATAAAAACAAAAATCTCTCCCAAAGGCAGTTTCTATGGGTTTTTCAAAATAAATTGCTTTAGACTTGGAAAGCAGTTTCATCACAAAAAGTCATGCAGGTCCCTGGGCTTGGAGGGGTGGCTGCCTCCCTGGGGTCCACCCTGGAAGGCCCCACACTCACCTGGGTGTCCACTTCCAGAGGCTGATGTGTTTGCTAGGAAAAAGAAAAAAAAAAAAGAATGCTTTCTTTCATTTCCCCCAAAGAAAGTGTGTGCCCACTTTTCCTAGTCTCTAGGCCAACAGACGACACACCTGTGAGTGCTAGAGGTAGCACCAGGGCAGAACCTAGGGCACCTGTTTGTCAGTCTCAGTCACTGCCACCTAATGGAACTAAAAATCATGTCACAGGGTTGCCTGAAAGAAGGATGGTAATCAATGTGCTCACTGCATTCTCAGATGTTAAGACCTATCTAATCATAAAAATCACCATTAAACACCATAAAATTACAAAAACAGTGTCATGTCATGAATATTAAGGGAGTCCCACGCTTTGGAACCAGTAAGGTGTCGACCCAGGTCTGTCACGTACTAGCTGAGTGACTTCTAGACAGTTTTCCTCTTTGGCTGTCAGTTCCCCCTTGGTGAAATGGAGATGACACCCCAGTCGCTGTAAGGAGTAAGAATATTTCATGATGTCGGAATCAAATTGATATTATTCCAAGATCAGGCCAAGGGGGAGGGGCCCCAGACTCCCCTCGGCTCCCTTCACATTGGGGATGTCACTGACTCATAGTTTCTCCCCACACACTCCCAGTGGCCCAGGCTCATGGAGGGACCAGATCTGTGAATGAAAACAAGCAGCATCACCCACAGTTACTGAAGGGCTATTCGCAATAGCAAAAAGGTGGACGCAACCCAAAGTCCATCCACAGATGAGTGGAGAAACAAAATGGGATCTGTCCATACAATAAATATGATTCAGCCTTAAAAAGGAAGGAAATTCTGACACATGCCACATCGACGAGCCTTGAAGACATGATACTAAGTGAAATCAGCCAGGATAAAAGGACAGAGACTGTATGATTCCCATTCATGAAGTATCTGGAGGGGTCAAATTCGTAGAACAGAAAGCAGAATGGTGGTTGCCAGGGGCTGGGTGGAGGCACAAGGTGGGCGAGTGTTTAATGGGGGCAGAGTTTCAGGCTGGAGAGATGAAAGAGTTCTGGAGATGGACGGTGATGATGGCTGCTCAACAGTGTGAATGCACTTAATGTTGGCAAATGTTATGTTATATGTTTTGATTCTGTTCACAACAATCCAACATTTTTAAAATAAAAATAGAAATTGTTTAAAAAAAAAAAGAAAGAAAGAAAAAGAAAGAAATGAGCTACAATTTATTTGCCCCTCAGAGCCAGCGGGAATGAGGCTGCCATGCTACTATATTTGTGCTACCTTGGAGGCACTTAGGACATAATAACTCTAATTTTTTGGTCAGCTTGGCTGGTTGTTTTGCTGTGTGTACTAATTTTCCAATTCGGGGAGAAGTTGTTCCTCCGTTGTGTGGACGGAAGGCGCTTGTTTTTCAGGCTGGCTACACATCGGGTCCACTGGCTATTGTCTCATCACTGCAGATCACCTCCATGGCAGCCCTGCCGGGATTCCCTCTCAGTGGACTCTCTAGAACACCGCCCGGGGGCAGTAAGAAATTGTACCCAACGCTTGGAATGAGCTCTGGATTAGAGGCTTGCTGAGGGCAGCTTTTGTGGCCACATGAGGTACGCTGGAGTGTTGCAGGAGGTGGCTGGTCAGGCTTGAGCGTGGCAGGAGAGGGCTCCCTCCACCTCACCGGCAATGTCAGGCGACCATCAGGTGACGGTCAGGCAGTTGTCACACTCTCTCTAAAACAATCATGGGTCACAGCCAGTGCCAGGGAAAGGCAGTCTCCCAATAAACAGAAACACCAGAAACTGGCGATCACAGCTTCCCAATAAGCTCTCAGGAGTTGGGTGAGTAGCAACTTCTGTAAGGTTTTACATCAGAGAAGGAATTTTTCCAAGCCTTGTGTCAGCAAGGCCCTCCCCAACACACTCCCTTCCTCTAGAGCAAGTTCGGATCACCTTCTCACAACCTGTTCTGTTGATTGTCTGCTTCCCACCCTCGGGCTTTGTGGCTTTTGTGTTTACCTGGCGTCGAACTCTAGGCACGATGCCTGGCACGCATAGGTTCTCGATAATACGTGCTGAATGAACGAACGCCTCGTTAAACACTGTGGGAGTCAGACAGTCACGTCCAGGCCACCAGATCACACACTTGCAACCTCTGCTCTACGTGGTTCTAATAGGGCTGATGATTCACTCAATAGACACAAGTGCCAATGAGCTGACCTTTCTCCAGAAAAGTTGGTACTTGTTCATCTACCTCTGTGCGGCACTCGTGGGTGCGACGCACACGGAAGTGGACCCGACACTTCCTGCTTCCCACCGAACTGCGGATTACGTTGTCCAGTAATGGGCTGGGGGAGAGGACCTGCAGCCTCAAACGGCTTCACTGGGCTCCAAACACCAAAATGGAAATGGAGACTTTTACAGAATATAGGAGGTGCCCTTCCTTATTTTCCTTGAAAGTTCAAAGCACATTAAACAGGGAGGGGAGAATGACTGACTTTTGAAAGTCAGTCATTTGTGCATGAGTTCAGTAAGCCGTAAGAAAGCTCTTAATCCCGGCTACAGCCTGCGTAGCTGGCTGTAGGAGGAGGCCCACAGAGGCCTATAGGAGGCTGGCAGAGGGGTGAGGGTGGAGAGGGAGCTGAGGCACAGTCCCCAGGTCCCCCAGCCCCAGCCTCAATGGGCCTGGCCTCCCTCACTTCCCCAATGGCGCCTGTGGGCTGCAGGTGCTGAGGAACTATATACATGCACAGCGGGTCACTTGTGGCAGAACTGAACAGAGTGGTCTTAAAAGCAGTCCTGAGCTACAAATTTTCACTTTCAGCGTCTTCGAAAACCATACAGAAAGTGCACTAATCAGAAAGCACATCCCACCTCCATTTTAGCATTTACCTCGTGTGTGTGTGTGCGTGTGCGCCTGTATGTATATGTATCTGTGTATGTGTCCGTGTGTGTGTGTTCCTGTGTGTGTGA
>NW_022314228.1:23345-37604 GCF_002776525.5 Piliocolobus tephrosceles
TATCTGTTAGTGTGTGTCAGTGTGTATGACTGTGAATGCGTATGAGTGTGAATGTGTGTGAGTGTGTCTGTGTGTATCTGTGTGTGTTTGTATCTGTGTGTGTCTATATGTGTATGTGAGTGGTTGTATCTGTGTGTTAGTGTATGTCAGTGTGTCTGTGAATGTGTATGAGTGTGAATGTGTGTGAGTGTGTGTATATCTGTGTGTGTGTATCTGTGTGTGTCTATATGTGTATGCGAGTGGGTAGGTGATATGGTTTGGCTGTGTCCCCACCCAAATCTCATCTTGAATTGTAGCTCTCATAATTCCCACATGTGGGAGGGACCTGGTGAGAGATCATTGAGTCATGGGGGCGGTTTCCCCCATACTGTTCTTGAGGTAGTGAATAAGTCTCAGGAGATCTGATGGTTTTATCAGGGGTTTCCCCTTTTGCTTGGCTCTCATTTTCCCTCTTTGCCTGCTGCCATGTAAGATGTGCCTTTCGCCTTCTGCCATGATTGTGAGGCCTCCCCAGATACGTGGAACTGTGAGTCCATTAAACCTCTTTTTCTTTATAAGTTACCCAGTCTCGGGTATGTGTCAGCAGCATGAAAATAGACTAATACAGTGTGTCTGGGTGTATAGTTAGTGTATCTGTTTGACTGTGAGTATACGTGTGAGTGCCTGTATGTGGCTGTGGTGTATGAGTGTGAATCTGTGTCTGAGTGTGTGTGAATGGGTTTGTGTGTTAGTATATCTCTGAGTAGGAGGGTGAATGTATCCGTATGAGTGTGTGTGTGTCTATGTGTCTGTGAAAGTGTATGTGTGTATCTATATGTATGTACATGTGAATGTGTGTGTATGTGATTGTGTCTGTATCTGTATGAGTGTGTGTGTGTGCGTGTGTGAATGTGTGTGAGCGTGTGTATGTGAGTGGGTGCCTGTGAGGATGTTAGTGTGTCTATATGTGAATGTGTGTGTGAGTGTAACTGTGTGTAAGCATATGAGTGTATGGGGGGGGTATGAGTTTGTTAGTGAGTATAGGTGTTTAAATGTATGAGTGTGGGGTGTGTGTGTGTGTGTGTGTGAGTGAATGTGTGTACACACTCTGTTCCTTCTCATTGTACTCCCAGATTTGGTCTTAAAATATTTGGGACTCAATCCGGACAAAACATGAGGAAGATACAAAACCACAGAACGGCAGTGTGGCCTGGAAAAGAAGAACTTTTGTTTGTTGTTGTTTGTTGTTTTTGTTTGTTTGCTTCTGAGACAGAGTCTCGCTCTGTCGCCCAGGCTGGAGTGCAATGGCGCGATCTCGGCTCACTGCAACCTCCACCTCCCGGGTTCAAGCGATTCTCCTGCCTCAGCCTCCCAAGTAGCTGGGACTACAGGCGCCGCCACCACACCCTGCTTATTTTTGTGTTTTTAGTAGAGACAGGGTTTCACCATGTTGGTCAGGCTGGTCTCGAACTCCTGACCTCGTGATCCGCCCGCCTCGGCCTCCCAAGTGCTGGGATCACAGGCGTGAGCCACCACGCCCGGCCGGAAGAACTTTTTTTCTTAAGAAGAATGAAAACTTAGCATCACCGATGGGAGCCTGAGTCTCAAGCCTTCCCTAACCACACGCACCCCAGGGGTAGGTCCCAGAGCCTCCGGCCTTACCACCGCGAGTGGCGGCTGCACAGGTACGGAGGTTTTTCAAAATTCACTAAACTGCATCATTAAAATTAATTTGTATTGTTACATGTAAATTTTGGGTCAATAAAGTTTTCAAAGGAAATATATATATTTGCGGGTGCATATATGTAAATATATATCGATGAATACGAATCCTTAACGACACAAAATCGTCGACTCTTCCGTTCCGTGTATTTCCCTCTCTTTGATTCTCAGCAAGGTTTCCACGGCCAAGCCCGTCTGCGGGCGGGAGGAACCCACAGGATGGGGAGCCCGGCTGCTCCAGGTGGCCCCGCCGGGTAAAGGACCACACTGGAGGGGTGGAGGGTCCCGTGGCTGCTCTAACAAAACCCCACAGATGCGGTGGCTCACAGGCCTCCCAGTACAGTCGCATTCCCACAGTTCAGGGCGCCCGGAATCGGCCCCCACGGTCCCCAGCCTCTGCCCCCACGGTCACCTTCCTTCGCCTCCTCGCCCTCTCCTACAAGGACGCTTTGCTGACATTTGGGGTCCGCCCGGATCATCCAGGACGATCTCCCTAACTCTGGACCCTTAGCCCGGCCACACCTGCAGAGCCCCGTGGGCGAGAGAAACTGGTGCTTGCAGGGGCAGGAGTCAGGGCCCGGGCACGGCAGCCCGCCACCGCGGGTGGGTATTCCGGGCCAGATGGCACCGTCACCCCCGCCTTGGAAGTCTCGAACTCCCCCACGCTTGGACCCGTGGCGCGGAGCAGAGACGCGGGCGCCCCTGGAATCGACGGGAAGCGCCCCACGGACAGGCCTGCGGGGGAGACCCGAGCCCCACCCACCCTGTCTCCACAGCGACTCACGCAGGAGCCTGCGCTCGAGTCCCACGTCGGGCTGCGGGAGACGCCGCCCACGCGGGGAGGTCCGCGCCGGCCCCACGACCCGACGGTGGAACCCGGGCCGGCCGCCCCGCTGGCCTCCTCGTGCCTGCGCGGTTCGAATGCTGCGCCCCGGTCACTAGGCCTGGCCACCCGGACACCAGGGAGCCGGCGGCTCAGGCTGGCGGAGAGGGGGTGGCACACTGGCGGGCGGGGGGCACGGGACGCCCCGCCGGAGGGCAGCAGAGAGGGGCGAACTCGCGACTGGGAAAGGAGGCGAGGCTGACTCGGCGGCTGCGGGGAGAACGGCCCAGCGGAGGGCACCGCGCCAGGGCGGCCGGGGGCTCCGGTCCTGCGGCTGCTCCGTGGCCTGCGGGATGCGGACGCGCACGGTGGGCACCTCCCCAGCCCGCCGACCTCACCTCGCACCTCACCCTCATGGCCCCAGCACTGACCCTGGGGGACGCGCGGGCTGGCCCTGTTGCCCACTCAGGGTACGCCCCCGAGGGACACGCGCGCCTTCGCTCTCCAGGACGAGGTTGCTCAGCAACTTACCCGGCCCCATGGACCCCCGGGGGGCATCCTGATGTTTCAGTTGGGGGCATCCAGACAGAATCAAGACTTGGTCCAGGTCCTGCACGTGGCTCACGCCTATAATCCCAGCACTTTGGGAGGCCGAAGTGTTAGGATCGCTTCAAGGTCAGCCTGGGAAACATAGTGAGACCCCGCCTCTAAAACAAGTTAAAAAAAAAAAAAAAAATTGGCCGGGGGGGGGGAGGCGGGTAACCCCAGCAACGGGGGGGGGGGGGGGGGGGGGGGGATGTGGAGGCTGCAGTGAGCTGTGATGGCTCCGCTGCAGTCCAGCCTGGGCAACAGAAGGAGACCCTGTCTAAAAAAACAAAAAGCTTTGGCCTAAAGGAAAAAAAAATGGCCTAAAGGCTTGCTTCAGGTCACACCAGGATGCAGAAAGCACAAGCAGTGGCTCCGGGCAGCGCTGTGGGTTAATAAGCACGGTTGGTAAGTGGCAGATCCCCTGCTGAAGCCCAGGTTCTCAGATGCAAGCCCACAGCTCCTCCACTGAGTGCGCCTAAAACCAGAGCCCAGGCGGCTTCAGGGGTGCAGAAGCAACCCTTGCCATCAAAACAGGTGGTTTGGGGGTGGAGAGAGGTAGAGGAGGGAGGTGAGAGGAAAGGAGGGAGGGAGTGGGGTCAGGAGGCCAGTGGGCACCCCTACCTCCTCACTAAGAGCAGGCAGAGCTCTCAGCCTGGACGTGGTGGGGCCCACTATGGTGAGATCCTGCTGAAAATACCCTGCACTTTGAAAACAGCCACATCCAGGAATCCAGGATCACTGGGTGGGGACTGCAGTCCAAAGAGATGGCGCTGAGCAAGGATGCTACCCACGTTTGTGTGAGCTGAGCACTTCCTAAAGCTAGAGGCTCTGTTTCGTTTCATAGCAGCCTATTGGTTATCTAACTTTAGCTTACACAAGAGGCACTTGGAGGCCTTGTTAAAAGTAGATTCCTGGGGCCGGGCACAGTGGCTCACGACTGTAACCCCAGCACTTTGGGAAGCCAAGGCAGGTGGATCATGTAAGGTCAGGAGTTTGAGACCAGCCTGGTCAACATGGTGAAAACCCATCTCTACTAAAAATACAAAAAAATTAGTTGGGTGTGGTGGTGCATGCCTGTAGTCCCAACTACTCGGGAGGCTGAGGCAGGAGAATCGCTTGAACCCGGGAGGCAGAGGTTGCAATGAGCCGAGATCGCACCACTACACTCCACCCTGGGTGACAGAGAGAGACTCCAGCTCAAAAAAAAAAAAAAAAAAAAAAGAAAGAAAGAAAGAAAGATTCCTGGTCCCCAGAACTTCTGTATCAGCAGGTAAGGTTAGAGTTCAGGAATTTGCATTTCTAATAAGCTCCCAGGTGATACCAATGCTGCTGGTCCATGGACTACAATCTACAAGAACTACTGTCACGCCAGAGATGCACAGTCAACAACCTGCACAACTATACACAGCAGCCCTAAACATCACAAAAGCACCTTTAACAAAAACAGCTTGTAGCCCTGCCTCTGGGAGAATAAACCAGGCTGAAAAAATGACAGCCAGGCTGGGCACAGTGGCTCACGTCTGTAATCCCGGCACTTTGGGAGGCCAAGGCAGGCGAATCAAGAGGTCAGGAGTTCAAGACCAGCTTGGCCAACATGGTGAAACCCCATCCCTATTAAAAAAAAAAAAATTAGCTGAGCATAGTGGCAGGTGCCTGTAATCCCAGCTCCATGGGAGGCTGAGGCATAACAATCACTTGAACCTGGAAGGCAGAGGTTGCAGTGAGCCGAGTTCGTGCCGCTCCACTCCAGCCTGGGCAGCAGAGCGAGACTCCATCTCAAACAAACAAACAAGCAAAAATGACAGCCAATAATGTCCATTATTTACAAGGCAAAGACAGGCACGAATATACTTACAACCTAGATAATTCCCAAAGTTACTTAACTGCTTCATTTTTAGGTTGTTGGTCATCTGACATTTTTGGCAAGATGACCACAGAAATGAAGCATGCCCTTCTCAGTGCATCACATCAAGGGGTGTGTGATACCATAGTGTGTGATACCAAAGCACACCTTGGCTGTTTGCTTACAGGGGCATCTTCCCAGTTTCTCTGCTATAAAGCTAACAAGTTGGGGAGATACTCTGAGATTATGCAAAGCCTGTCTCCTCACACTTTCCCCCTGGATTTTAGCATCCATCAGTTGCTCTCGCCTGCAGCATTTTTCCTGGGGGCTTTGCCCACGGCTGCCTTTCTATTGTTCTTTTTCCTTCTGCGTCTGCTCACTGGACCACTCCTTCTCAGCTGCCTTTGTCTCCATGTGAGCTCACCATGGGCTTGTACACAACAAAATCCCAGGATTTTTACTGATAAAATAGCTAACATTTGTAAATGCACAGTTTACAAAGTGCTCTCACTTACACTATCTCATTTGATTTCCTCACATGAACAGCTGCCCAGAAAAGCCTCTGCATTCTGGGACCCCTGCAATGGGCTTTTTTCATCCAGCCTAAGTGGAACAGACAACACTGTCCTGGCTAAATCATCTTGTTAATTGGGTGCCAGCCCAGTTAGTTGAGTCATTTACTGTATTAACTTGGTGTCATTGGAAAATGAAGTAAATGGACTTTCTCTGTCATTATTCAAGTCACTGGTAAAAATATTGAACAGGACAGAGCTAAAAACCTATAAATTTTTATTTTCAGTAACACTTTACTATTAATTGGACTACCCAAAGAGAAAGAAAACGAGTAGTAGGGAGTTAAAGAATTATCTTACATGTATTGTTTCTTAGAAATTCTGAAGTCTATATTTAGCCAGATCACATGCTCTGTGACTGATAATAAATTCCTAACAGTGGCAGAATTTTTTGTTTTCAGTTACTTTCTCTGGCAACTGTACTAGCTACCATGTGATAAATGAAACAAAAATCTCCTTGAAAATATGCATATATCACTATCCTTCATATAGAAAATAAGTGCATTATCTTACAACGTCAGAGCAATTGTAGCCTACTGTGTGCCTGGTGAACAGTAGGTGTTCAATAAATACGTGTTGAAGTAACAAATGAATGCATGCATGAACACATGAGTGAATGACTGTAAAATGTAGAAGGTAAGAGGTTTAAAAACACAGATTTGTTTTTCTTTTTTTTTTTTTTTTTTTGAGATGGAGTCTTGCACTGTTGCTCGGGCTGGAGTGCAGTGGCACAATCTCGGCTCACTGCAACCTCTGCCTACCAGGTTCAAGCGATTCTCCTGCCTCAGCTTCCCAAGTAGCTGGGGTTACAGGTGCCTGCCACTACGTCCAGCTAATTTTTTTTGTATTTTTAGTAGCAACGGGGTTTCGCTGTGTTGGCCAAGCTGGTCTTGAACTCCTGACCTCATGATCCACCTGCCTTGGCCTCCCAAAGTGCTGGGATTACAGGTGTCAGCCACGGCGCCTGGCCTGTTTTTTTTTCCTTTTAAAGCAACATAAATTAAATGACATGACAATTAAATCAATAGAGTATTGCTTAAAATTGCCCAGGCAGTAGATACACTATAATGTTGAGAAAAATGTCTAGCAAGCAGGAGAAACAACTTCAGCACGCCAGTCTGTCTGCCCCTGCTTCCAGGGCCCAGCCCTTCCTGCTGTCCTGGTGTTAAGGTACCGTCATTTCTCCTCAGGTTCCTGTAGGACCCTTGTCTCCTGACAGTCCACTCTCCATGCAAGAAGTCAAATCATGCCTCTCCGCTGTTAAAAACCCTTCCAGCAGCTTCCACCTCACTCCAGGCAAAAGCTGAGGGATTCACGGAGGCCCACGAGACCCCTGGGCCGGATCCCCTTGGCCTCCCCGGCCACACTACCGCCCCTCGGTTCCAGCCACCGCACCCTCTACACCACCATAGCTGCACCTCCTCTCCAGGGCTCCACTCTATTGTCACCTTCTCAATGGGGCCTTCCCTGACCCCACAGTTTTATTTTATATTTTATTTTATTTTATTATTTTTTGAGATGGAGTTTCACTCTTGTTGCCCAGGCTAGAGTGCAGTGACGCAACCTCGGCTCATTGCAAGCTCCATCTCCGGGGTTCAAGCCATTCTCCTGCCTCAGCCTCCCGAGTAGCTTGGATTACAGGCGCTCACCACCACACCTGGCTAATTTTTTGTATTTTAGTAGAGACAAGGTTTCACCATTTTGGCCAGGATGGTCTCAAACTCTTGACCTCAGGTGATCCACCCACCTTGGCCTCCCAAACTGCTGGGATTACAGGCAGGAGCCACCACCCCCAGCCGACCCCACAGTTTTAAGTTGCAGCTCCTACCCACCTTGTCCTCCTCTTCCCAGCGCCCTTTCTCCTATAGCACATGTCATCATCTAGCACACTACAGATCTGGTTCATTTTGATTCCTGTCTTTAAATAAGACCTTATGTATAAGATGAGGGCAGGAATCTTGAGCTGTTTTGTTCACTGTTCTCTCCCCGACACCGTGGAGTGGCACATGCCCAGCATGTAATAGTCACTCAAGCACACACTGAATAAATGAATGAATGCATCATATATTTTCGCATGTATAAAATATTTTTGAGATCCTCAGATTGAAAACACTAAAAATTATCATGTCTAGTCCTGGGACTAGACAGCATATATTAAATATCTGTTTGGAAATAAGGGCTTTGCCCACACAAGACTTTACATTCCATTTAGTTTTTCTATTTTCTTCCTCTTGAACATCATTATTTCTTCTGACGAAACACCTCAGACTGTACCAAATGGCTTTTCCTTGAAGTAAAGTTAAACGGGTAAATAAATAACAAAATCAACACAACAGCAATCACAGAGAAAAGAGTAAGTATAGGCTGGGCACAGTGGCTCACGCTTGTAATCCTAGCACTTTGAGAGGCTGAGGCAGGTGGATCACTTAAGGTCAGGAGTTTGAGACCAGCCTGGCCAACATGGTAAAACCCTGTCTCTACAAAAAGTCCCCCCAAAAATTAGCTGGGCATGGTGGTGGGTGCCTGTAATCCCAGCTACTCAGGAGGCTGAGGCTGAGGCTGAGGCAGGGGAATCCCTTGAACCCAGGAGGCAGAGGTTGCAGTGAGCCGAGATCATGCCACTGCTCTCCAGCCTAGGCAATGGAGTGAGACTCTGTCTCAAAACACAACAGAAGAAAGAAAGAAAGAAAGAAAGAAAGAAAGAGAGAAAGAGAGAAAGAGAGAGAGAGAGAGAGAGAGAGAGAGAGAGAGAAAGGGAGAAGAGGAAAGGAAAGGAAAGGGAAAAAGAAAAACAAAGGCTTAAACTCCTAACTATGAGCCTCCTTTTGATTTTCCAATGTGGTTCTGTGTAAAACCCCTGAAAATATGAAGATTAAATTGTGTGCCTTCCCAATGTTCTTTTTAAAAACCCTCCCATCTGGGGCTGCCTGGGATACAGTTTCAGGCTGTGAGACCTTCCCGTGGGTCTGGGCTGAGAAACGCTGCTGAGAACAGGATAAGAGGGAAAATGTCCTACCAAGTCGGTCCTCCAACACAGAATGTATTGAAAATAAATTTGGGTGTCTCCATTTTCCTCCACCTCAACTGCATTCGGCAAATGCTCCCTTCCAGTCTGGAAAGCATTTCATGAGTTAAAAGTCACAGAGGAGCTGGAAGGAGGCTTGGAGCTGGCCTCATCTAGTGATCTTATTTTGTGGAACAGGACAGCAGAGGCCTGGAAAGAGCACATCTCATTTTATCCATTTGTAACTCAACAAACACTTAATAAGACTCGTGTGCTAGGCGCTCTTCTGGCACTGCAGATACAGGAGTGAACAAAACAAAGTCCCTGGGGAAAAGGACAGTCTTTTCCACAAACAGTGTTGGGAAACTGGATATCCATACACAAAAGAATGTGGATACCTCACACTGCATGCAAAAATTAACGCAAAATGGATCAGGCCGGGCGTGGTGGCTCACGCCTGTAATCCCAGCACTTTGGAAGGCCGTGGGTAGATCATTTGAAGTCAAGAGTTCAAGACCAGCCTGGCCAACATGGTGAAACCCTGGCTCTACTAAAAATACAAAAATTAGCTGGGCATGGCGGCAGGCGCCTGGGAGGCTAAGGCAGGAGAATCTGTTGAACCCAGAAGGCAGAGATTGCAGTGAGCCAAGATGGCACCACTGCACTCCAACCTGGGCGACAGAGGGAGGCTCTGTCCCAAAAAAAAAAAAAAAAAAAAAAAAAAAATTAAAGGCCTAAATGTAAAAGCTAAACCTATAAAACTCTTAGAATAAAACAAGGGAAAAGCTTCATGACACTGGATTTAGCATTGGTGGTTTCCTGGCTACAACACCAAAAGCACAAGCAACAACAACAAAAATAGACAAATTTCATCAAAAGTGAAAACTGTTGTGCATCAAAGGACATTATCAACAGAGGGCAGCCCACAGAAGGAGAGAAAATATTTGTAAACCACTTATCTGACAAGGGTTTACTATTCAGACTGTATAAGCAACTCAACAACAACAACTAATCCTTAACTATAAAAAACAAAAAACTCCTCAACTCGACGACAAGAAAATAAACAACCCAATTTTTGTTTTCTTGTTTTTTTTTTGTTTTTGTTTTTGTTTTTGTTTTGAGACGGAGTTTCACTCTTGTCACCGCGGATGGAGTGCAGTGGCACAATCTCGGCTCACTGCAACCTCTGCCTCCCGGGTTCACGCAATTCTCAAGCCTCAGCCTCCCAAGTAGCTGGGATTACAGGCACGTGCCACCATGCCCAGCTAATTTTTGTATTTTTAGTAGAGACGGAGTTTCACCATGTTGGCCAGGGTGGTTTTGATCTCTTGACCTCGTGATCCGCCCACCTCAGCCTCCCAAAGTGCTGGATTTACAGGTGTCTGCCACCACGCCCTGCTAATTTTTGTATTTTTAGTAGAGACGAGGTTTTACCATGTTGGCCAGGCTGGTCTTGAACTCCTGACCTCAGGTGATCTGCCCACCTTGGCCTCCTAAAGTGCTGGGATTACAGGCAGGAGCCACCACACACAACCCAAATAACCCAATTTTAAATGGGCGAAGGACGTGAATAAACAGGTCTCCAAAGAAGACCTACAAATGGCTAATAAGCACAAAAGATGCTGAATGTCACTAATCATTGGGGAAAGGGCAAATCAAAACCACAATAAGATGCCACCTTGAGCCCATTTGGCTGATAGGGTACAATTAGAGAAATATATTTGGTCTTTGTCCCTGGTTCGTAGCACAGAGCCCCTAAAGCCCTTGGAATTTCCTGAGTGATAGTAGTGTCTTTTGTTATTCGTAATGAAGCCCCTATTGATCACATCTGAGTTTATGCTACGGAGGTGACTTAGGGTAAACCCTTACACAACTTCAGGATGGGGTTGGTCACCGGAAAGACCAGGTAAGTAGGAGGTTGGATCCTTCAGCCTCACCCCTAAACCTGTGAGAAGGGGAGGGGACTAGAAATCAAGTTCTGAAAAAGCTCCTGAACAAGGAGGTTGGGAGAGTTTCCAAGTTGTGGGAGTGTGGTGCGCCTGCAGCCCCCACCTCATACCTTGCCCTGTCCGTCTCTTCCCTCCAGCTGTTCTGTGTACTTGAGCTCAGTTAATGAGCACAAATTCCCTACAGTATTGGTCTCTGACAGAACAACATTTTGACAAATTGAGTTTTAAAGATCTAATTGACTCTTATTAGCAATGTATGAAACAGGCAGCCTGCCGACTACAAAATAGAAGGCACTCGGCTGGGTGGCGCAGAACAATTGGCTTTGGTAAAGCAGCTCGAGTAGGGCTGAGGGAACGGTGTGGTTTGAGAAAAGTGCGTTGGTTATCATTGGGTGACTTTCTGAGGCAGGAGAACAGGGTCTGGAGGCAGGGAACCCAAGGCTGATTCACACTGAATTCCTAGAACTAAATCAAAAGGAAAATCCCGACATTTCACACCTAACTAACAAAAAAACCAGGGGCAGCCGGGCATGGTGGCTCACGCCTGTAAGTCTAGCACTTTGGGAGGTCGAGGTGGGCGGATCACCTGAGGTCAGGAGTTCCAGCCCAGCCTGGTCAATGTGGTAAAACCCTGTTTCCACTAAAAATACAAAAATTAGTCTGGTGTGTTGGCAGGCGCCTGTAACCCCAGCTACTCGGGAAACTGAGGCAGGAGAATCGCTTGAACCCGGGAGGCAGAGATTGCAGTGAGCCGAGATCGCACCATTGCACTGTAGCCTGAGCGACAAGAGAGTGAAACTCCGTCTCAAAAAAGAAAAAACAAATAAAAAAAAAACGAGGCTACTCCCTTTGCAAACCCTACCCTTTTCTGCCTGGTGGATGGAAAATTGAAAGTGTCTCTGAGAGCAGCCAATCACACGTTTACATAGGATTGTAACTTTGTAACTTCACTTCAACCTCTTTTTGGTCGCTTCCCACAACCAGTCAGACTGATGGTGGGCCAAGCCCACCTTTGCATAGAAGTGTAACTTTGTAACTTCACTTTGCAATCAGAGGCTTGCATAGGGTGTAACCTGTGTAACTGAAGTTACACCTCTGGTTGCAGGTCACTACTTCATTTACATAGAGTGTACACCAGGTAACCAATGGGAAACCTCTAGAGGGTATTTAAGCCCCAGAAAATCCTGTAACAAGAGCCCCTATGCTCCAGCTGCTCCTACCCTGTGGAGCATACTTTCATTTTCGATAAATCTCTGCTTTTGTTGCTTCCTTCTTTCCCTGCTTTTTTTGTGCGTTTTGTCCAATTCTTTGCTCAAAACGCCAACAACCTGGACCCCTCCACTGGTAACCTGTCCTTGTATGAGTTTAAGCAGAGGAGACCTCTCTATTACGCAGGCTCAGTGGACTGGACCGACCCCTTTTGATTGGTTGCTGGTAGTCTCCTATTCTTTCAGGAAAACTGGCCCTGTTGGGGGATTTTCCTGTTTTGTTTCAGTTTCAGTTTGATTACGTGGCACTTAGCACAAGTGATTCCATTTTGGTCTGGCCTATTGGGGCCTAGTGCAGGAGCTCATCCAATTCAGTGGCCTCCCATAAATCTTATTTAACACTTACCACCACTGTGCATATGTGGAAGGTAAAACTCGGAGACATTAAGTATCTGAGTGTGTCACAGAGCTAGTAAAAGGCAGAGCTGGGGTCAAATACATTGATTCATTCTCTCAAAAACCTTTTTTTTCTCGGGTGCATACTATGTATCAGCCTCTGGGTACTGCGCATGGGAGCAGAATCAGACACCCCGGACTGACAGGGCTCACAGGCGACAGGTGGAGACAGTTCTCAATCACAGAAATCATTTGTTCTCACAAACGGTGACACGTGCTAGAAGAAAAAGGCCTGAGAACTAGGAGGGCATCTAGAGGCACGTGTCACCTTTCGGGTCTGGGCGTCCTCCAGGCAGCTGGAGGAAGACATCTGAGCTGACATCAGATGCATGGGTAGGAATCTACCCGGACGGGGGACGAGCGCCTTGCAGCGGACGGAGAAGCTGTCCGGGTCCCGAAAGTTTCTTTCTTTTTTCGTGTGTGTGTGTGTTTGGGGGCCGGGCAGGCTCTCGCTCTGTTGCCCAGGCTGGAGTGCAGTGTCACAGTCGGCTTCACTGCAGCCTCCACACAAGCGATCCTCCTGCTTGGGCCTCCCCAGTAGCTGGGGCCGCCGCGTCCCGCCCGAAGGTTTCCTCTTTCCACACCGGTAAAATCCCGAGCTGTGTCTGAACCTCTCAGCCGAGGAAGGGAACGTGACCTCCCCCAGCTCACGCGCGTGACACTCGGTCCTCCCGGCGAACGGCTGAGAAGCCGTGGGAGTGACGCGCAGCCCCATTCCTTCACCCTCCTGCGCCGGGTGTCCCCACAGAAAAACACGCGCCGACCCCACAGCCGCCGCCCACTGCTAAGGAAGGGCCTTTGCACCCAGGAATGGCCGCGGGGTGGGCCGGGGTGAGGGCCCCAGAACGGGTGGGGAAGACCCGGGCAGGGAGAACACTCAGCGTTCTCTGCCAGCTGCGGCCCTGCTGGTCCCGGGAGCCCCCGCCTCCCTCCCACAGGCGCTGGGGAGGACACGGGCGGGGGCCACACACGCCGGGGAGGGGCGGACGTCGGAGGAGACCCATGGGGGAGGGGCAGGCACGTGAAAGGAGGCGACACTGGGAGGAGGGGCACCCCGCGGGGGAGGGGGTGGGGGAAGGGTGGGGGTGGGGGAGGGGCACCCACGCGCGGGTCTGACCTGGCTGGCGCATCTCGGGTCCTCAGACTGCCGGAGCCGGGAGACCCGAGACCGGCTCAGCTGCTCTTCCTCACTTCTGTGCCAAGAGGGAAAAGAAGCGCCGCGCGGCTTTGGCGGAGAAACCCTCCCGGAAGAAGGGGCCGGACCCCGGAACTGCCGTGTGGGCACCTTTCCTCCAACCGCAGCCCGCCCGGCACAAACGCGAAGTCCCTGGAAGCGCAGCTTGGAAAGAGGCGGCCCTGCAGGCTCCCGGGCGCTCCGGGCTCCGCGCACTCGCAGCAGAGGGATGGGGACCGCCGAGGCTCGGGCCACCCGGGCGGGCCGCGTGCTCAGGACGCAGCGGGGCCGCCCCCTCAAGGCCACAGCTCCCCAGCTCCCCCGCTCCCGGCGGCGGCGTGGCCTTGGAGGCTTGGAGGCTCCCGCCAGGAGCCCGAGCGCTGGATGCCAAGTGTGGGCCGGCGAGGCTGCGTCCCCCGAGGTAGGTCAGACAGCCCAGAATGTCTGCTCTGGAACGGAAAGGCCGCCCCGTGTATGTCACTGAAACTCGGCTGGTCAGTAAAGCAGGACATGGAAGCTGTAGGTACATTGATACTCCTCACCCGCAATTCACTAGAGCTATTTTCACTAGTGGTTCAAAGAAAATGTGGCCGGGCGCGGCGGCTCACACCTGTAATCCTAGCACTTTGGGAGGCCGAGGCAGGTGCATCGTCTGAGGTCAGGAGTTCGAGACCAGCCTGGCCGATATGGTGAAACCCCGTCTCTAATAAACATACAAAAAGTAGCCGGGCGTGATGGGGGCGCCTGTAGTCCCAGCTACTTGGGAGGCTGAGGCAGCAGAATCGCTTGAACCCGGGAAGCGGAGGTTGCAGTGAGGCGAGAGGGTGCCGCTCTACTCCAGCCTGGGCGACAGAACACGTCTCTCTCTCTCTCTCTCTCTATATATATATATATAGAAGTTCAAGAAATCTCAAAGAAAAAAAAAAACCCCACCAAGTCAA
>NW_022314231.1:0-33998 GCF_002776525.5 Piliocolobus tephrosceles
AAAAAAAAAAAAAAAAAAAAAAAAAAAAAAAGGTTTAAAAAGGAATTTAAAATTGCATTGAAATCTCTCTGTAACACAAAACAAGGCAGTAAAAGATAAACAGAACAAAAAAGTCAATGAGACAAATAGAAAACAGCAAAAACAAAACAAAACAAAAACAGAATTAATCCCATCATATTGATACTTAATGTTAACTCTAAGTGAAATAAATGCTTCCATCAAAAGAGTTAAAACTGGGCACAAACTAGAGTACACATATATGCTGTATACGAGACATACTTTAGCTTTAAAGAAATGTGACATTTTGTAGGGGAACTTGCCTCAGAAAACCATGGATTCTGAGTTTATTTGTCATAGTTTTTCTTTAGCTATGGATATCCTGCCATGGTTATTTTCAATATAAGATCTTTTTATACTAACAAATGTAATTATTCCAACTGGCAATATTAGACCAGTTCCCTTCCCCTCTGCCCTCACCCTCTCACCCCTATGAAAGTTCTTCAGTAAAATGAATGAATAGATCAGAACCGAACTGCTTTAACTCCTTCCTCACTTCGTGAAAAGCTTTTCTTTGGTATACAGTTAAAAGTGTAACTGCTTGTAGAATGGTTAAATTTGAAATTATTTTTATTTTCAATTATGTACTTTCTTGGTTTTTTTTTTTTTTTTTTTTTTTTTTTCCTGAGGCAAAAGCTGGGTCTACCCAGGTTGGAGTGTAGCTGGGACCACAGGTGCACACCACCACGCCTGGCTAATTTTTGTATTTTTTGTAGAGATGGGGTTTCCCATCTTACCCAGGCTGGTCTCGAATTCGTGAGCTCGAGCAATCGACCCACCTCGGCTCCCAAAGTCCTGGGATTACAGGTGAGAGCCACCGTGCCTGGCCCCTTATTATTTATAAACTCTGTTTATTGCCTCTTCTGTTTCAGAAAGTTAATCTTTGCATCTTGTCTTCCATTTTGTTCTTCTTCTGTTGAATAATCTTTATCTGTATTTATTTTTCCTGCATGTTGCCTAGCTACTTGCATACAAATCGTTTCCATAAACTGATTTGATGATTTCTTAAATTGTTATTTACTACTTATAAGAAGAATTCACATTATACTACTAAGAAAGAAGGTTTTTGCTTTTGTTTTTGTTGTAAAGTTGCCTAGCGTATCTTTTACAAAACTTTCTTTACAAATAGCAGAAGTCATTTTCATAAAACGTCAGGTGTTTTCTCAGAACGAGATTGACTTCTATGATATTTGTGTTTGGTTCACCTCTTATTTAGTTTTTTTCCATGCCTTTTAAAAATAAACTATTTGAGTAGTTTTAGATTCACAGAAAGGTGGCAAAAATAGTACAGAGATTTCTCATCTAACCCACACCAAGTTTCCCCTATAAATTAACATATTAGCATGGCACATTTTCATAATTAATAAGCAAATATTGATAGACCTTCCCTTTAAGTTCACACTTTATTCAGATCTCTTTAGTTGTGTAACTACTATCATTTTTCTCTTCCATATCATGGGAATATCACATCACCTTTGGTTGTCAAGTCTCCTTAGTTCAGCTCCTTAGTTCCTATCAACTGATATCAGTTTCTTAGACTTTTCCTGTTTTTGCATAATAGCTTATTTTATTAATTGTGGTAAAATATACATAACCTATAATTTACCATGTAAATTATACAGTGTACCATGTAAACATTTTCAGTGTACAATTTAAAGTAAGTATGTTCACATTGCTGTGCACCCATCACCACTATTCATTTTTAGAACTTCTCCGTCCTCCCAGACTGAAACTTTGTACCTATTATAAACTAAAAGTAAGTCCTAAGGCCCCACCAACCGAACAGACCCCAACTTGGCCAAGGGGACCCCCAACATCCTTAAAACTGAGTTCCTATCCACAATGGGATGGATGGTCAGACGCACCTCTTAGCGTTTTGCCTAAACCATAGGCATAAACCTCCTCGTTTTTTATGGTGTAGGCGTGACCAGCGTTAGTGTTAAAACAGTTCATGAGACTGACTGAACAGACTCTTCGTGGCAATAAGACACTAAATTATAAACAGGACCTCAGGCCATGGCAGGCAAGGGTGAAGTCACAACTACACTTAAAAAGTAAACTATGTCCCTAACTGCCACAAGGTTTTTCTTTATCTCTAGCACCTAAACAAGTACTGTCCTTGAGAGAAGCAAGATTAAAACAATTACAACTCACCCAGTTCACAGACATTTGACTAGCTGACCCAGTTCACAGACATTTGGCTAACTGTCCCCCTTTTCCACCAGCCTTAACTACAGCTTTCCTTGGATAAGGGACTGATTTCATTAACTTTCTCCAGATTAAAGACCACTGACCACGGACTGGTTCTGGGCTGGTTTACAGAGACGCTCACAAGTGTTTGTGTCCTGAAAGGACCTTTTGATGTAGAGAGCTTAACTGTAACACATTAAATGTTAGGCCTCCACCCCAAAGTGAACATGCGTGGTATGTTACATACATGTTTGTTCAATATGTGTGTCAGGACCCCCTTCATGAATACTCACAGCTCTCCTTGTAACCTATTGAATATATATGTTTAGCCACCCTATGCAGCATAAAGCTCCTACTCCAAACCCTGCTCCTTCTAAGTGCCTGTCTCTGATCTTGGCTGGAAGCACACTTCTCAGCCTGTGGGACGGCCACCTTGCCCCCTGTAACCCTTTACAAGAAATAAGTCTCATCTCCTTTTCTAAAATTATAAATTGTGAGTTTTTAAAAGTTAACACTATTAAATGCTAACTCCCCATTCCCACCTCCCCCTAGGCCTTGACAACCATCATTTTGCTGTTAGTATCTATGAATTTGCCTACTGATTCTAGATACCTCAATAAGTGTAAACCTACAATACTTGTTCTTTTTACCTGGCTTATTTGACTTAGCATAATGCTTTCAAGATTCATGTATTAGAATTTTCATTTTTTTAAAAGAATCAGTAATGTTTCATTATATGTATACACCACAATGTGTGTATCCTTTTATTGATTGATGGACATTTGGATTGTTTTCACTTATGGCTGTTGTGAATAATGCTGCTATAAACGTTGGTATGCAAATATCTATTCAAGTCCTTGCTCAATTATTTTGGGTATGGACCTGGATTATACGGCCATTCTATGTTTAACTTTTGATAAATTGTTCTACTGTCTTCCATAGTGCCTGAACTATTTTATATTCCTATCATCAATGCAGAAGTTTACTGATTTCTTCACATTTTGGCTAACATTTATTATTTTGTATTATTTTTGGCTATGCCAATAGGTATAAAGTGGTCTCATTATGATATTAGTTTGTATTTAATTAGTAATTCCTGATGTTGAATATCTTTTCATATGCTTAATGTCTATTTGTACATCTTTATTGGAGAAACGTCTATTTGAGTCTTTGACCATTTTTGAATTCAGTTGTAGAGTTTCATTGTTGTAGAGTTTTGGGAGTTCTTTATATATTCTGGATATTAATCCTTTATCAGTTGTATGACTTGCAAATGTTTTCTCCCAACATGTGGGTTGCTTTTTTATTCTCTTCATAGTTTCTTTTGATTCACAAGTTTTTAATTTTCATTAAGTCCATTTTATCTATTTGATCTTTTTTTGCCTCTGCTTTTGGTATCACGTTCAAAAAATTACTGACAAATTTAATGTTTTTAATATTTTTATATATGTTTCATTCTAAGAGTTCTATAGTTTTATTGATTTATTTATATTTATTTATTTTTTCGAGACAGAGTCTCACTCTGTCACCCAGGCTGGAGTTCAGTGGCGCAATCTCGGCTCACTGCAACCACTGCCTCCCAGGTTCAGGCAATTTTCCTGTCTCAGCCTCCTGAGTAGCTAGGATTACGGCGTGCACCACCATGCCCAGCTAATTTTTGTATTTTTAGTAGAGGCAGGGTTTCATCGTGTTGGCCAGGCTGGTCTCAAGAGTTCTATAGTTTTAGATCTTACATTTAGGTCTTTTATCTATTTTGAGTTCATTTTTGTACATGGTACAAGGGAGGGGTACAACTTCATTTCTTTGCATGTGGCTATTCAGTTTCCAAACATTATTTGTTGAAGACTGTCCTTTTCCCTACTTAATAGTCTTGGCATCCTTGTTGAAAATCTTTTGAGCATATATGTGGAGGTTTATTTCTAAGCTCTTTATTCTATACTATTGATCTATGTATCTTCCCTTGTGGCAGTTATCATACTTTTTAAAACATTACTCTACTTGCCCCCATCTGTTTACTTTGTGTTGTAGACTTTGGGATTAGTGTTTTTATTTTTTTAAATTAAAATAAATAAGGTTGTCCATCAGAAGATAATCTATTTGAGATGCACACTTATGTATTTATCTATCTTTACCATTTTAACCATTTTTAAGATTGACACATAATAATTACAAATATTTATGGACTCCATAGTGATGTTTTGATATATATCATGTGTAGTGATCCAATTAGGGTAATTAGCATTTGTTAAAGGATACAAAGTTACAGACTGATAGGAGGAATACATTCTAGTATTCTGTAGCACAGTAGAATGAATATAGTTGATGATAATATATTATACAGTTTAAAATAGGCTGAAGGAGGATATTGAATATTCCCAACACAAAGAAACGATACACGTTTGAAGTGCACATTTAATTGAAGAAAATATTTTTTAAGTTTGCTGCCATGAGTCACATATTCTGCCTGTGGTTTGTTCTACAATCAAGATAAAGTTAGGGCTGTAAGATAGCCAGGTTTGTCTCATATTATGGCCAAATCACATTTTTAATGTGATTGACACCTGTAATAATTCCACCCCCAATAGTCTATTTCAGGATGGAGTTACCCAGGTGAAACCACCCTATCAACATCACATGACTGACCAAATCCTAATAATGTCAATGGATATGGGGCGGCAGGCATTCTCCAGATCCACCTATAACCAAGGTTCAGTTTTTGATAAGTGAAACATTTTAGATATGCTCTTGGTCATGTATTGGAGCAAATCCTATTGGTGCCGAATACCCCATGATTTTAGGAACACGTTCAGTTGTTGCCATTAGTTCTGCGTCCTGTCAGGGATTTTCACCTTCCCAGAAGCTTTTTTGTACATTTAGTAGGACATTGGAGGATGGAGCTCTCAGGAACTTTTATTTTGCTACCCTCCTAGTTGTCTTATCATGGGTTCTCATTAAAACCATAATTCATTACTATTCTGTAGTTCCATGTCATGGTAGTGCACTCTACAAATGCACACAAAAAGAGTCACACGAATTTTTGTTTCCAGTAACTCTTGTATTTTGTTATATCAGTTGCAAATGGGAACATTTTGGGAAGAGACATCATTTAAAGACAACATACTTCTCTGGTATTCATTTGGTAATTATTAACTGATTGTAACATTTATTTTTATTATAAATGGAAAATTTATTATTGCCTAAAATTTATGGGGTACAAAAATACAATGTGGAATAATTAAATCAAGGTAGTTACCATATCTGTCACCTCAAATATTTAAAATTTTTTCTAGAGAGGACATTTGAAATTACTTTTGAAATGCACAGTACTCTATTTTATTTTTTATGTTTTTTGAGACACAGTCTTGCTCTGTCACCCAGGCTGAAATGCAGTGGTGCGATCTTGGCTCACTGCAACCTCCACCTCCCAGGTTCAAGTCCCAGATTCTCCTGCCTCAGCTGTACAGGCTCAAGCCACCACATCCAGCTAATTTTTATATTTTTAGTAGAGAAGGGGTTTCACCATGTTGGCCAGGCTGGTCTCAAACTCCTGACCTCAGGTGATCCACCTGCCTCGGCCGCCCAAAGTGCTGGGACCCAGCTTGTATTTTTAACTATATTCACCACATTATGCAGTAGAACTCAAAATGGAGGAAAAGATATTCTTCCTGTCTAATTGGGATTCTGTACCTTGTGGCCAACATTTCCTCATTTTCCCTGCCCCTCAGCCTCTGTGACCACCACTCCAAACTCTGCTTCTATGAGTTCAACTATTTTAGATTCCACAGATAAGTGAGAACATACATATTTGTCTTTCTGTACCTGACTTATTTTACTTAGCATAATGTTCTCCAATTCCATTTATGTTGCCCCAAATGACAGAATTGTCCTTTTATTTAAGGCTGAATAGTATTTCATTTATCCATTCTTTCTTGACTGATATCCATTCATTGACTGATAGACATTTATGTTGATTCCATAATTTGGCTATTGTGACTAGTACAGCAGTGAACATGGGAGTACAGATATCTCTTTGACAAACTGATTCAAAATCTTTTGGGCAAATACCCAGAAGTGGGATTGCTGGATCATATGGTAATTCTATTTTTAGTTTTTTGAGGAATCTCCATATTACTCACATAATGATTGTGCTAATTTACATTTTCCACCAACAGTGTGCAAATGTTCCTTTTTCTGCACAGCTTTGTCAACTACGTGTTATCATTCAGCTCTTCAATGAAACCATTAAGACAGGTGTGAGATGATATCTCCTTGTGGTTTTAATTTGCATTTTTTGAATGATTAGCCATGTTGAACATTTTTCCATGCATCTGCTTGCCATTTGCGTGTCTTCTTTTGATAACTGTCTAGTCAGACTTCTTGCCCATTTTTTTATTTTTTGTTTTATTTTCTGCTATTGAGTTATTGGAGCTCCTTATATACTTTGGTTATAACTCTTTATCAGATATGTGATTGCTAATATTTTCTCCCAACCCTTAGGTTGCCTTTGCAAAGTGTTAATTGTTTTCTTTGATATACAGAAGCTTTCTAGTCTGATTTAATCCCGTTTGTCTACTTTTGGACTTGCTGCCTGTGCTTTTCGAGTCAAATCCAAAAAAATCATTGCCCAGACCAATGTCATGTAGTTTTCCCCCTCTGTTTTCTTCTAGTAGTTTAAGAGTTTCTGATTTTATGTTTAAATCCTTAATCCATTTTGGGCAGTTTTTGTGTATAGTGTGAGAGTAGGTCCAGTTTTGTTCTTCTACATGTGGAAATGCAGTTTTCCCAACACCATTTATTGAAGAGACTGTATTTTTCCCATTGTGTATTTTTGGCACCTTTATAGAAATTCATTTGTCTATAGGTATAGGTTAATTTCTGGTCTTTCTATTCCATTGGTTTACATACATTTTTTGCCAATACCATGCTGTTTTAATTACTATAGCTTTGTAGTATAGCTTGTAATCAGATAATGTAATACCTCCAGCTATGTTCTTTAAGTGAGCCACTTTCAGAGGGCAGTTCACTGTAATAAAAAGTAGGGTTAGTGCCTCTTCTGTGTGATCGTAACACTCAGTAAATAAATCAATGATTGCACTAGCCACATTGAAATATAGGCTCTGAGTTTCTTGATACCTTTATCCTGGTCTTACTCATATTTGTAAACTAACAGCATATTAAGTATATGCAGCAGGTGAAAAATGAAGGTACATTAAGCTCACTATTGATCAAATACTAATTTAATTTTTTCTATATAACAGGTATGCAGACAGACACTGAAAACACAGTAAGAAAAATACATGTATGTGTGTGTGTGTGTATATATACATACAAATATAAATTTATCTGTAGTTATTGAGCTTGTGTTTTAAATGGAATATATTTGTTTTAAAATAATCACCAAATAAGGACAGTATTGTAAGTTGTGCGTAAAGAAAAAAGTACAACATGTTTTAAGTGTAGATAATAGAACCTTTATTTTGTCTCTATGAAGAATGAATAAATATGGTCAGAATTTGTAATGTAATCATAAAGATTTATATCAATAATTGGAAATACGTATTTAAAAAACAAAATATGAATAGGCAAAGATTAGTTCAATTGCTGAAAGTGAGAATGCAGTAATTGACAAGTAAGGCTCATAAGTGCAATTAATTGGCAAAAGGTGTAAAATTAATGAAAGTCATTTAAGGACGTTGGATGATCTTCTTAAGAGTCCTGTTTTTCTAAATTGGTCACCCTTTGCACAGTGTGATTATCCCCGTTGTTCTTTGCTTGATTGGGCACAGACCTCAGAGCAGCCTGTGATGATGCACATTCTCCTAGGATGGTCTCAATAACGAGTACGCATTGATGTAGTGAGTTCTTGTAGTAGCTTTGCTTTTCCTGGCAGACAGAAATGTGCTTCATTAGAGTGAGTACAGATTTTTCTCAAAACACTATAAATGGCCCTACAGACCTTCTTCTCTGATAGATTGTGATCAGCTCTGAGGCCTTTTTCATCTTTTCATCTCTGCTTCTCTAATATCTATCAAGTACTCAATACTAATCGGTAATCAGCAAATATTAGTAGGATAAATGAACACTTATATTCCTAAAATTTGTTAAATAAATAAATTGTTATATTAACTATAGAATGTTTTAGTTAATAGTTTGTATTTAAATTTGTGTTCATTTTTGACATTACCACATATAACTACGTAGCAAGTAATTATAGAATATCCATTTGTATGCAAAAGTTTATGGGTGAAAGTATAAATATGCCTGTAATATGTGCAAACATTTTTACCATATGTGTGTACACATATGAACACACACACATACAAACATGTATGGTGCCATTTTAATATAAGGAACCACTGCCACAAGGCACATGGCATTTCAGTACACATATAGAAGATGTGTAATCTCTTGCTGATAAACACTTAGGCCAATAATTTCCTGGAAACCTCATGTACAGTTTTTTGAAGACTCTTGAAATTCATTGGATTTCCCCCCCAAAATTATGATAAATTGTCAGGGTGGAAAGTTTATACACTTAAAATGATTAATTTAATTTGAGCTTCTTGTCCTCTTGTGGATAATTATACAAGTCACAATATTGTTTTCAATTTCTTTCTGATGTCATTATAAGTAAATTTAAAAATATATATATATTTCTGATATCATTATAAATACATTTAAAATATATTTATATTTGTAGTTAATATATTTATAATAACTAATATTATTTGTATTATGAAAATCCAAATGTGTATCCCTAAGATATATATAACAATTCCAATATACATGCACATATAACATTCACACACACATATACATGCACACCCACACGAACACTATAAAAACCCAAATATCCTCTTAGCTTGTCATCATACTCATCTCCTGGTAATTCTGAGCTGCTGCTAGAAACCTGTGCCACTTTATTCATTGGGTCTTAGTATTGATGGCATGGAAAAAAATGCACTGAGAAAGAATACTAATTTCCCTCATTGCTACAGTATTTTTACCCTTCTTTCTACATATTCTGTATTTTTTTTCCTGTTTTCACAACTTCTATTTTCAAATCCCAAGACTCATTTTTATAAATTAAAATGTACAAAATGTGAAGATGATAATGAGATTTCATGGCAAAACCAAGTAAACACTGCAACATTTTTATACAAATGAATATTTATCCACATACAGGATATAGCCTATGATTATTTATTTTCAAAACAATATGTTTTCTAAAAATTCAAACAGATTTCAGTATTTGTTTATACATATGTTTTAAGTTATAGCTAAGAGGATAGTTTACAGGAGTGATTTGGTATAAGATCCTCTGCAACTTAATATTTGTAGCAAAATCATAACTTAGGTGAAATTTATTAGAAGGTGAAATTGCATTAGGATTTTTAATGGAATTAAAGGTTCCACGTCCTCCTATCGATAGTTTTGTCCAATATACAATAGACATGAAAACACAATGCTTTATGTTGATGAAACTTTGTCACCATCAAAAGTTATTTATCAGTGTGTGGTAGTGTTAGGTGATACATATGTGCTGGTATAGGGAAACTTATATTAAGATTCCTGTCCTCCAAGGCAATGACATTAAATATTAGCAGGTAGAAAAATTTGCCTCAGAAATGCTGCCATTTAACGATAATGCTCATTTTACTTCAGTTCTTGTTTTGTGGATAATTTACAGTCCACATGAGGTTAAGACCTAATCCATTTGTTCATTATCCTGTATTTTTAGTTATCCTTGTTAAGCCAATATTCTGCACAATATCTGGAAAATCTTTGGAATCCTAGGCACTTAATTATGTAAGATGAGTTTACATTATTAACATAGAAGGCTTATAGAAACAAATGAAGCTCTTTCAGTGAATAGAAAGAAGAAAATAAAAATTGATCTTTAAAGAGAATGTTTAAGCTTATTATTGTCCTCCTCTGCTCCCTTCTTTGACATTTAAAGTTGCCTATTTGGAGATCTTTCCCTCATTACTAAATATCTTCAGAGAGCAACCCTGCACTGCAGCTTCAGAACACAACAGGAAAAAAAGAGAACACCAAAATAGATCCCACAGTGGAGGCCAATAAAATTTTATTACATTCTCACAAAATTCCCTCCTCCCTTTTCTTTCAACTCCAAGGTATACAGTTAAAGATCACGTACATTTTATAGACCCCCAAAATCCCTTTTTTAACATGTCTAAGTTTCTGAAAGGTTAAGTACTTCCTAGTTGAGCAGTTTCTGAATGAGTTCCTGCACATGAACACAGACTCATTTCTTTTGTGTATGTCAAAAACACATACAAAATACTGACATTTTCTGTCCCCCATTGTATCCATGCCTTACTTGTAAAGATGTGGGTGCAAAGGAATTTGGGTGCTATTTTAAAAGGCAGCCACCGAAGCCAATTTCAACAGTAAATTAACATTTAGGTACAATAAGAAACTTATGAATATTGCAAAAGGAGAAAAGAATAGCACTACAGGGATAAGATGAAGCATATAAAAAGTAACTTTACTCTAGAAATGAAACCTTTAATTTTGATGCCTGTGAGAAGAGTGACCTGAATGAAATGGAAGGTAGTTGAATGAGCTGTGGAAGGTTGAGAATTTGAGTCCCCTTTATAGATGGCAACAGAAATAAATTCAGCCTTCCCCTCTCCTGTTTCATCATCCTGAATATGATGCTCTGTTTCTATACTAGCCTTTCAAAGATACTTTGATCTGCATTTTCCACTCAACCTTGTTTGCAGTTGAGTTTTGTTAAGTTGCTTCTTAGTTATCAATAAGCAATCATCGAAGGATATTGGGAAACCCATTGAGGGGAAAAGTCCCACAGCAACCTGTTTCTTGTAGGCTGAAAAGATTGCTAAACAGATTATTTCCTTACTTATTCACTAGTTTTGTTTGTTTGTTTGTTTGTTTTGAGACAGAGTCTCACTCTGTCACCCAGGCTGGAGTACAGTGGTGTGATCTTGGCTCATTGTAACCTCCACCTCCTGGGTTCAAGTGATCCTCCTGCCTCAGCCTCCCAAGTAGCTGGGATTACAAGTGGGTGCCACCACACCTGGCTAATTCTTGTATTTTTTGTAGAGATAGGGTTTCATCATGTTGGCTGGGCTGGTGTCGAACTTCTGACCTCAGATGATCCACCCACCTCGGCCCCACAAAGTGCTGCGATTACAAGCGTGAGGCACCGTGCCCGGCCAGTAAACTAGTTTTGACAGCATACTGTATGTCAGCCACACTCTAGGCTCTGGAGGTATGAATAATGAATAAAACCATAGAGTCCCTTCTCATAAAACTTTGATTCCATGGGTGAGAGATAGCCATGAAGCAAACACACAAGTGTGCACTAAATTCCCTCCATTCAAAAATCCACAATTGTTTTCGTTTTCATCTTTGACATTGAGGTTCATCTTAAAATTGAGCTCACCTTATATTCACTGTTGGCTAGGTGGCATTTGTGATATGTAAACTTAATTGTAATTCTTCATGTTTCAGACATTTGAGTTACGTGAGTTATGTCCATTTTACCACACATGTTGAGTTTATTTGCCATGTAAACGTATTTTTTAAGAGACTATATTATGACATGACATCAATGCCAAAATTTTGTGCAGAAATGCACAGATATAAAGCAGCAGGACATAAATTTAATATTTGTTAGATGAATATTCATTATTGGAAGAATACCAGAGTTCTATCCTTTCCTGTAGAGCAATAAGCTTTAAACAGGCTATGGCTGAGAAAACAAAGGTACCTATAAATAAATAAAGCTGTTGATTTTTTTCCCAGCTGATATATATGCAAAAGGCACTGAAGTAATACAGACCAAGCTATTCATCAGAAGGCAGTGTCAAGACCATAATGCAAGGCAAGGCCAAAGTCAAGGTGCGATTTAGTCAATTTTAAATGCAAATAGCTTATTACTTATATCAATGCTAAAGGGGGGGCAGCTCCCTGCAGTCCTTGTCCTATGTACCAAAAATGATATCAAAACCAAAGGTGCCAGGACACAATCCAGCATGACTTATGGGACATACTGAGGCTCAGGAACACAATCCAGACCTTAGCTGAACAGTTGTACGGTCTGAAGCTGTCCCTTTACAGGGAAGAGCAGAAACCTGAGAGGCAATGAGAAACTGACTCGTGCTGCCTCCCAAGGTAGACCAGGAGACCAAGGCAAGGAGCTTTTTGGCCGGGGGTGGGAGGGTGGAGGGAGAAAGGGTCACATTCTGTATCTCAGGCAGGAATGCAGTGGCACGACCAAGGCTCACTGCAGCCTCAACCCTCTGAACTCAGGTGATCCTCCCACCTCAGCTTCCTGAGTAGCTGGGATCACAGATGCATGTCAAGACACCCAGCTAATTTTTGTATTTTTGTAGAGATGAGGTTTGGCCATGTTGTCCAGGCTGATGTCAAACTCCTGGGCTCAAGCGATCCATTAGCTTGGTTTCCCAAAGTGCCAGGATTACAGGTGTGAGCCACCATCGCCTGCCACAAGAAGCTTTTGAGGCAGCTCATTACAAGCGCCCCATCCTCTCTTGTTGCAGAGATCATAAGTTGTTCCTATGTGGATTTGTGCAAGATTACCATGGCACCATAGCAGAGCAGTTTCCCTACAGGCAGCAAATGTGGCTATACCTCTTGGAGGAGAAAAAGTTCTTCAGAATAATAAGAGGCTGTTGTCACAGATTCATGTATTTGACTTTAGTCAAATAAAAAAAGCACCGTCAAAACATGTAGAATCTTCAGGAGCAGAGAAGAAAATGCAAAAGTCATTACTAGAGCATCATTTAAAGAAACACTGAATTATTAAAGCTCTTGAATGTACAAAATATGATACTGTGTAGAAAATCAGTGATACAGACAATTTACTCTTTCTTAATGTGAACAAGTTTTAGGAATAAGTCAATCTTTTTTATTTGTCCTTTTCATTTTTTGTAAGTATAAGGGTAATAGGTGATAGAAATTCATGCTTAAGTACGTCTAAAAGAGCTCTTTTAGTATGATTAAAATAAAAATTCAAATCAAATACTATTTCACAGTTTAATTAGCAGTATATTTTCTTTCTTAGTGATACATAAAATGACCATGAATCTTATAATCATTGCCACTTTCATTTAATTAAACAGTTTATGTAAGAGGATGATAAATGCTATGGAGGAAAGTGAAGTGTGGTAAGATGGAGCGAGAAGTAGGGAAGCAGAGACTATCTCCTAAAAGGCATCAGAGAAGCCCTCTGTGATGAAGTGATATTTGAACAGAGACCTATAGGAATTAAAATAGGAAGCCACGTGGATATCTGGGAGAACAAGATTCTAGCCACAGGTTACAACAGTTGGAAAGATCTTGAGACCAGAACTGGCTTGATGCGCTTGAGGAAGAGCAAGGAGGCCTCAGTGGCTCCAGGATTGTGAGTAACAAGGGGAGTGCTGTTGGGTGCTGGAGTCTGAGAATCAGCAAGGCGGGAGGTCGCACAGGGTCTTCGGTGCCATGGTTAATACTCCAGCTTTTTCTTTAAGGAAGAGAGGAAGCCACTGGAGAATTCTGAGGATAAGAATGACATGCTCTGACTCATGCCTCAAAAGCATCATTCTGGTCACTATTTTGAAAATAGTAATAAGGAACAGGTAGAAAGTGGGGAGATCTTTTAGTAGGTTTGAACTTTGGTAGTGATGAAGGTGAACAGAAGCAGATACTGAACATATTTAAAAATTAGAGCCAACAACATTTGCAGATGGATTGGATGTGGGCTGTGTGAGAGAAAGAATTAATAAATGACTCAATTCTATGACCAAAGCCACTGGAAAGATGAAATTGCCACCTGCTGAGGTAAGGAGGACTATGGGGGAAAGATGAGAAAGCAGAAGCCAGAAGTTCAATTTTAAATGTGCTATGTTATAGGCTGGGCACTTGGCTCACGTCTGTAATCCCAGCATTTTGGGAGGTGGAGGTGGGTGGATCACTTGAGGCCAGGAGATCAAGACCAGCCTGTCCAACATAGCAAAACCCCATCTCTACTAAAAATGCAAAAATTAGCCAGGCGTGGTGCACACCTGTAATCCCAGCTACTCCAGAGGCTGAGGCACAAGGATCACTTGAACTTGGGAGGAAGAGATTGCAGTGAACCGAGGTTGTGCCACTGCATTCCAGTCTGGACAACAGAACAAGACTCCGTCTCAGAAAAATAAAAATAAATAAATAAATGTGTTATAAACATCTTTGATCATCTATCCAGGCAGCAATGGCAAATTGAAAACCAGATAGAAATGTTTGGTGGTCAAGTAACTTACAGGAGTAAGATACTAATTTGGAAGTTATGAGTACATAGACTTCTTTAGGAATGTCTCCTATATTTCCTTCGAGTTTAAATTCTGGTGAAATCCACAACCATGCCCAAATACAGAGAAGAAGAGGGCCCTTATGCCACTCAGGTAAGTGCTGACAGATCCCGAAGGTTGAAGAACCAGTCTTTCCCGGGGAGAGGCTGTTCTTTGGACCTCTACTTCTTTCCCTGCCTCCGAGGTTGCCAACTCTGACTGGGTTCACCCTGCGGGGCCTAGCTGTCATCTAGCTACTTGAGTTTATAAGCACACCCAGTTCGGTTTTTAACGGGGAATCGCACTGTAATTACAATTTTGAAAAATGTGAAAAATAACCTGTCCTCAGCCCACTGACCACTGGAAAGGAACCACTGAAAGAAACTCTTTGTCAGCGTTTGAATAAGCAGTACCAAGTAACAGCCATCAGTACTACCAGCACAGAGTGGTCTACAGAAATATATGATATTCCTTGAACCTTAGGTTTCTCATGAAGTAACAGAATAAAATATGGTGACATCAATGAGTAAAATAAACATATTATTTTTATTATTGTCAGCAATATTTATGATATAAAAGTGACTAGCAAAAACTTTTTTTGTTAAAATGATAGAAAATTTTCTTATTGATCATGTATAAAGAATACCATGATGAAAACTACAATTACGTCTTTGGTTTTCATTTGTTTGGAATTAGCGAGTACTTGTGTTTCTGGTTAAAACCATCCCTTAATTCAGCAATTCTTAAAATTCCCCAGAGAAAGGATAAATATTTGAAAAGACAGTTTCATTCTGCAGTGTACTGTACTTATATCATCAGGTAACTTTGATACAAATGTTATTTTGGGGGATTAGGGAACAAAAGCAACATATTCAAATGAATTCCTCTAATATTAAAAACAGATACCGACTAATGTACCAGGAATTTTACTCTTGCTGTTCATTTGAAGTTCTATTCTGCCCTCGTAAATCAAAAACTCATCCAAATGATATTTTCAGTATGTGCAAATGTGAATATGGGCACTGTTGCTTGTAAATAGTGTGGATTTTCTCAGAGCTCAACACCACTATTGATGTATTATTTGATGTTAGAAATGTAGTAGTTGATTGGAAATCATACCTAAAGTTTTTCTAGACCTCTGTTGTATCAATTTTTAAGAAATTAGTAACCACACCTCCCCTTCCTATTTAGATTTATTTATTTTAACAATGGAAATCAAAATCTTTTATTTTCCAGAAAATGTCAGGAAAATATCACTGATTTGGGAGCTTGGCTTAAAAAGAATAAGTTTCACGAAACAAAAGGACTGGCAATGCTTAATTTCTTAAGCTAAGTGATGGTATGTGGATATTTATCATATTGTTCACCATACTGTTTTGGAGGCTAAAATATTTCATCATCGGAAAAATATGGGCTAGTAATTGAGCCATTCAAAAAATGAGTACATAAATAGTTTTTTACTTACGATGGTGACAATGAATTTCTCCACATATGTCATGGCTACCTTTGCGCTCACAACTTAATTTGTAATTGACTCTATTTTAGATTATGACTGGCAAAACCAAGAAAGACTACTGAAGGATTCTTGACTTTCCAAAGTGGGTTAGAAATGCTTAAGTTGCTTCCCCTCCTCCCCATTTTAATTGCGTTATCTTACCTACCACCAGAGAGTAGCAGCAGAGTACAGTTTGCGGAACATTCTGGAATGGTGTAGTGCGAAGCTCTGTAAATCCAGCCCTCCATTAGAAGCACTGCAAAAGTTGGCAAACATTGTCAACACTAAACTTTAAACTTTTCCCATCTCTGGAAATTAACCAAAAGCTTACAACACTCTGAAAAGCATTAATTAAAGCAAAGTTGCCGAATCTTGTTAAGAATAGAAGGGTGAGTGGCTTTCACTTTGGCCTACTCCCATTCTCCTCTCTTAAGTGCAGTGGCAACCTTGAAAGCTGTTTGCCTCACCACCAAGCAGTTGTAAAAGCCAGCAGGCTGGCAGTCCCTGGATGGGGATGGGAATTCCTCAAAAGATGCCACCCCCAGTGCTTTACCACGATCTGACCTGTCTTGAAGCTCCCTGGAAAAGCCCTATTTGGGGGCATTGTCATTATTTGACATTGTCATTATGTGACTTGATTCAGAGCTTGCTTTGCAGAAAAAGCCCTATCTCTGGGGTGTTTCTCAACAAACCAGTCAGCCACAATTATTTAATATTGTAGCAGTCTGAGCTGCAATGCCAGCTGGGACAAACAAGAATCTGACTCAAGAAAAAATAGAAAATATTAATGGACTCATAACAAGTAAAGAGATTAAATTAGTAATTCAGAAACTTCCCACAAAGAAGAGACCAGGCCCAGATGGCTTTACTGCCAAACATTTAAGAAAAATTAATACAAATCCTTTACAAAAGTCTACCAAAAAATAGAATAGGAAGAAACACTCCTCAATGCTTTCTATGAAGCCACCATTACCCAAATATCAAAACCAGACACAGACATACAAGAAAAACAAAACAAAAACTAAAGACCTAAATTCCTTATGAATATAAACACAAAAATCCTCAACAAAATGCTAGCCAACTGAGCCCAGCATATTAAGAAGAATTGTAGGAAAAAGAAAGAAAAGAAAAAAAATTGATTAATTGAGCTTCATCAAAATTAAAAAACATTTTCTTTGTAAAAGACCCTAATAAGAGGATGAAAAGGCAAGCCACAGAATGGGAGAAAATATTTACAAATCATACATCCAACAGAGAATTCATAGCTGGAAACATAAAGAACTCTGAAATTTTAATAGTTAAAAAAACCAAATATTCCTATTAGAAAATGGGTGACAGACAGGAAGGGACGTTGTGTCAAAGAGGATAAACAGAGGGCAAATAAATAAATGAAAACATGTTCAACATCATTAGCCATTAGGGAAATGAAACGGAAAACCACAATTAGTGATTATTCCACACATACCAGAAGGCTATTAAAAAAAAAAATGCTATAAAGGATGTTGAAATACTGCATAGTTTCTTTGTTGTTCACGGGAATTTAACATGGTACAGCTAGTCTGAAGAAACATTTCGGAATTTTTCTTTTAATCTAAACGTGTAATCATTTTACAATCCATCAGTTCCACCCTTGAGCATTTATCTAGGAGAAATGAAAGGGATATTCACATAAAAACCAGTACAGGAATGTTTATAGCTATTTTATGCATAATACCTCCAAACTGGAAACACACAGATTTCCCTCAAAAAGCAAATGGGTAAACAAAGAGTGGAAAATAGACACTGTGGATTACTACTCAGTAAGTAAAAGGAGCAAACTATTGTTATATGCAAAACCCCGAATTAACCTCCAGAGAATTACCCTGAATAAAAAGGTCCTTCCCCAAATGCGGCATAGTATAATTTCATTCATATAACATTCTTGAAATAACACAATCATAGAAATGGAGAACAGATTAGTAGTTTCCATGGGTCAGAAACAGGGGTGGGTTCAGAGAGAAGGTGATGGATGTGTTTGTAAAGGGGCACCACTAGGGAGACTTGCCATGATGGAACTGTTCAGAATTGTGAATGTATCAATATCAATATTCCAGGACTGCTATTGTACTATATGTCTATGTGATATTACATTGAGGGGAATTAGATGTAGGGTATATATAATATTTCTATATTATTTCTTTTTAAAAAACATTTTAGGTTCAGGGATATATGTGCAGGTTTGTTACATGGATACATTTAGTGTACAGGTTTTTTTGTTAGGCAGGTAATAAGTATAGCACCCTATAGGTATTTTTTTCAATCCTCACCCTCCTCTCACCCTCCACCCCCATATAGGCCAGGGTGTCTGTTGTTCCCATTTTTGTGTCCGTATGTATTTGATGTTTAGCTCCCACTTATAAGTGAGAACATGTGGTATTTGATTTTCTGTCCCTGTGTTAGTTTGCTGAGGATAATGGCCTCCAACTCCATCCACGTTGTTGCAGAGTACATGATCTCATTCTTTTTCATGACTGCGTACTATTCTATGGTCCTAGTATTCTATGTGGACCACTTTTCTGTATCCAGTTTTCCATTGACAGGCATTTAGGTTGATTCCATGTCTTTGCTACTGTGAATTGTGCTGGGATGAACACACTTAGATATGTCTCTTTATGGTAGAATTATTTCTATATTTTTGGGTATATACCCAATAATGGGACTGCTACGTCAAATGGTAGTACTGGTACCATGCTGTTTTGTGTAGTAGGTAGGCAGAATAATGATACTTGGGTACGCATCAAGGGGGAATCCAAATTACAAGTGAAATTAAATTTGCTAATCAGCTGCCTGAGATGAAGAGCTTATTCTGGACTGTCAGGAAGGATCCAATGTAATCCCAAGATTCTTTATAAGCAACAGAGGGAGGTAAGAGAGACCAAGTCCCAGTGATGCAATGTGAGACATGCCCCGCCGTGGATTGCTCTCTTTGGAATGAGAGGAAAGTACAAGCCAAGGGATGCAGAAATTCCATTCAAGGTGGAAAAATCTAGGAAATAGATTCTTTCCTAGAGCTTCCAGAAAGGAACTCAGTTCTCTGACCGCTTAATTTAAGCTCAGTGAGGCCTATTTGAGACTTGTGACCTTCAGAATTTTAAAATAACAAATTGTTCTAAGCTGCTAAATTGCAGCAATTTGTTACAGCAGCAGTAAGCAATGAGAAATCATGTTAATAAAGAACAAAAATCACATGATCATGTCAATAGAATCAGAAAAAGTATTTGATAAAATCCAAAGTCCTTTTGTGATAAAAATACTCAACAATCTAAGAATAGTAGAAAACTTCCTCAATTTGATAAAACGCATCTATGAATAAGCCACAGCGAGCATAGCACTTTATAGTGAAAGACTGAATGTTTTCCCCCATAAGTAGCAACAAAACAATGATGTCACTTTTGCCACTTCTTTAAAATATTTTTATGTTTGTTCTAGCCAAGGCAATTTAGTAACAAAGAGAAATAAAGGACATGTTTCTTGGGAAAAAAGAATAAAAATATCTCTACTTGCAAATGGTATCATCTTATAATTAGAAAATCCTACAGAATCTGTTAAACTGTTAGAACTAATAAATGAATGCAGTAAGTTTACAGGATAGAAGAGCAATATAAGAAATGAATTGTATTTCTATGCCTGAGAAATTAACAAACTGAAAATAAAATTAAGAAAATTTCATTTACAATAGAACAAAAAATAAAATACTTAGAAACAAATTCCAAAAGAAGTATTAGACTTTCACACTGAAAATTATAATATATTGTTAAATAAAATTAAAGACTATTTAAATGAATGGAAAGGCAGCTACATTTCATGGATCAGAAGACTTAAAATTTTTAATAGGGTAATATTTCCAAGTTAATCTACAGATTCAATGAAATCACTGTCATAAACCCAGATGGCTTTTGCCAAAATTTATAGCAAATCTGAAAATATATATGAAAATACAAAGGTTTTGAAAGAACAAAAAAATCTTAAGAGGAATAACTTTCTGATTCTGAGTCTTACCACAAAGCTCAGTAAACAAGATACTGTGTAATGGCACAAGGAGAGATGTATATGTTAATAGGATGGATCTGAAAGTCTAGAATAAACTCTTCATTATAGCCAATTGGGTTTTGAAGAAAGTGCCAAGACAGTTTAATGGGGGAAAAATATAGAATAGTCATTTCAAAAAATAGCATTGGGACAACATGATATTCACATGCAAAAAAAAACAAAAGAACTTTAGATTTATGCCTTATATCATAGGTAAAAATTATTCAAAATAAATTGTTGATGAAAATGTAAGGTCTAAAATTACACACTTCTTAGAAGAAAACATAAGAGTCAACATTCATGACCTGGGATGAGACAGTGTTATATTAGGCATGACAAAAAGTCAGACACACAAAAAGAAAATAATTACTGAACTCCATCAAAATTAAAAATTTTGCTCTTCAAACATACTATAAAGAAAATAAAAGACATAAGCTATAGCCTGGGAGAAAAAAATTGCAAATCATATAACTAATAAGGGGCTTGAACCCAAATATATAAAGAACACTTGCAATTCAATAATAAAAACGATAAAGAGCCCAATTTAAAACCGGACAAATATTTGAATGGAAAATTCTTAAGAAGATATGCCAATCGTCCATAAACACATAGAGTGATAATTAACATCATTAGTCATTAATGATACCACTTGACACTTACTAGGACTATAGCAAATGTTGGCAAGGATGTGAAGAAATTGAAACCATCATACATTCCTGGCAAGAAGGTAAAATGTTCCCAAAATGTTTTGACATTTTCTTAAAATATTAAACATGAAATTAATCTATGGCCCTGTAATTCCACTCATAAATGAAAGAGAAATGAAAACATATGTCCACATAAACTCTTGTACAAAGATGTTCTTAGCATCATTATGCATAATAGTAAAAAATTAGAATCAACACTAATGTTCATAAACGAATTTATAGGCAATTAAACTGTAGTATGTAATATATTCAAACAATGGAATATCCATCAATAATAATAAAAAATGAATGAAGTCCTGATGCATGCTGCAACCTAAAAGAAGCTTGAACACACTATGCTCAACAAAAGAAGACAGTCACAAAAGATGACTCAATGTATTCCACTTTTTTGAAAAGTCTGGAAACTGCCTAATGCTGTGATGCCAGTGATGGCAAACAAGAACCCAGATTAAAATGCAAAAAGATTTGAAAACAAAATGTCTATAGGGTGCTTTATGTGAATACAGAAGGCCATGTGCACATGCAGTGTTGTATGCCTGTCCAGAAAAGACCTTAGAGGGCACCAGTCATTCACTTCTGTCCGACTTGTATCTCTGCACAAGGATGCAGTGAAGCCTGACAGACTTTTAAATGTCTGGAGTGGTGGGTGAAAAAATGCCCCAACACACACACAGCCTCTTGGCAAAAGGCGGGAAACATACAGGATGAAGCCATTTAAAGAAGTCTTGTGCCAATTATAACCTGTCTGCTAAGCTAAACAAGCTAACACTTCATCGGCTACATACTATATGGATAATGGCTTTATAGAATTCTTCTGGAAAAGTTCTTAAATAAAAAAAACCACTGCCAACCAAAACCGTCCAGAAGAGGGGATAGTTGATTTCCAAAGTTATCATATGGTACTACCAGAAAATACAGTTTTCAACAAAAATCGTAAGACATGCAAAGAAACAAGAATGGCCCCCACACGAGAAAACAAGTGGCAGATGCATGCTGCCCGTGAGCAGGCCCAGGTGGTAGAAGTATTGAAGACTTTGAATCAGTTATTACCAATATGTAAAGAATATGAGGAGAGTGATGACTCACCAGTCTGAAAATATCAATAAGGAGATAGAATATATATATATATATATATATATGGTGATAGACTATATATCAATTATCAATGTATATCAACTGAAATATATATCAATATATATCAACTGAAAATATCAATGAGCTAGAATATATATATATATATATCTCCTTATTGAATGTATATATTTAAGGAGATAGAATATATATATATTTTTAAATGGTCAAGTGGAAATTTTAAAGATGAGAAGTACAATAATTTTAAAAATTTATTAGAGGGGCTCTATACCAGTTTGAGTTGGCAGAGAAAAGAATCAGCAAACTACAAGATGGATCTGTAGTGATTCCTCTTTTAGTCTGTTACTAAAATAAAAGAAATATAGGAAAATAAGCAGAGCTTCAGAGACCTGTGAGTCTCCATCAAGCACAACATATGCAGCATATGCGTAATGTTAGTTGCCGAAAGCTGGGAGAGAAAGGGACAGAAATATTTGAAAAATACATTTATGACAGGTAAATACGTGAATTAGTAAGCAAGATCTTCCTACAAAGAAAAGCTCGTGCTCAGATGGCTTCACTGGTGAATTTTAGTAAAGATTTAAAGAAAAATTAATACCAACATGCCACAAACACTTCCCCAAAACAGAGAAAGAATAAAACTTCTAACTCATTCTATGATTTCACTGTCACCTTAACACCAAATAAAATTCATCATGAGAAAAGGAAACCAATATCCCTTATGAATATGGAAAGAAAAATGTTAAGATCAGAAACAACACAATGATACTCACTATTTCTCTTCTGTTTGACACATGCTTTGTGGCTGCCCCTCAGAGGCCTGGAGTAACCACCCTCCGATGTTGAGACTGATGATGCCACACACACCCTGCTTAATTCCATGTGGCTCCTGTGACAAATTACTGCAAACTTCGTGGCTTATAATAAAAATAAATTTATTCTCTTACATTTTAGGAGTCCAGAAGTCTGAAATCAGTGTTAGTGGGCCAAAATCAAGCTGTCTGTATGGGTGTGCTCTGCCCAGAGGCCGCAGCGTAGAGTAGGTTTGTTGCCTCTTCCAGCTTCAGGTGGCTGTTGGCATTCCTTGGCTTGTGTTTCTGTCACTCCAGTCTCTTCCTTTGCCTTCGCATTGCCTTTTTCTCTGTATGTATTTCTTTTTCTCTTCTGGCTGTATCTAATCTCCCTCTTTCTCTAAGAAGGACACCTGGATGATCTGGGATGACCTAGCCATTCCAGAATCCTTCACTTACTTACATCTGCAAAGACCCTCTTTAATGAAATGGAACATTTACAAGTTCCAAGGATTAGGATCTGATCTCTGTGGGAGGTCATTATTCAGTCTGCTACATACACTAAAAGGGCATGAGGAGACTTATCACATATATAGGCTTTCTGAGGAAAGCAGGGCAGATACCAAAGTCACTCTGAAAACAGTCTTGAGTGAAGGGAAGGGTGAGTGCTTCCAGTTTTTGGAGGGTGAAGTTGGCATGAGGGTTTCTATACAGGCTATAGGTTTTGTGTATCTAGGAAAAGAGCACCTGGACGTTCTTTATGAGCGTGAAGAAATGTTAGGGCCAAAGGAAAAGGGGAATGGTGGGACTTGGAAGTTGTCAGTTGTCACATACAAAATGAAGTCAGACTCCATTACAACATAGTATTGGAGGTTGTAGCCAATGAAATCAGGCAAAATGACAAAACAAAACCAGTAAAACAGAAAGAAAGGGGGAAAAAAGAAACACATCCAGATTGAAAATCAAGAGTAAAATTTTATTTATTCACAGTTAATGTTACCCTGTTTATGGAAAATTCTAAAGAATCCAACTACAAGTAAAACAAATAGAAAGACATCCAGATTGAAAATCAAGAAGTAAAACTATTTATTCACAGTTAATACTATCCTGTTTATGGAAAATCCAAAAAAGTCCAACTACAAGTAAAACAAAACAAATTAGAATAAATAAACACTTTAGGAGGCCAAGGCAGGTGGATCACAAGGTCAGGAGTTCAAGACCAGCCTGACCAATATGGTGAAACCCTGTTTCTACTAAAAATACAAAAATTAGCCAGGCATGGTGGCACATGCCTGTAGTCCCAGCTACTTGGGAAGCTGAGGCAGGAGAATTGCTTGAACCTGGAAGGCGGAGGTTGCAGTGAGCCAAGATCACACCACTGCACTCCAGCCTGGTCAACAGAGTGAGACTTTGTCTCCAAAAAAAAAAAAAAACAAAAACAAAAACAAAAAAAAAGAATAAACAAGTAAACCAAGACAACATGAAACAAAATTAGTATAAAAAGTCAATTGTTATTCTACATACAAGCAGTGTCCACTCCAAAATTAAAATTAAGAATGCAATTCTATTCACAGTGGCACTAAAAAAGTACAATACTTAGAAGTACACGTAACAAAAAAGTGTAAGGCTTATAAACTGATCACAGAACTGTGGAGAGACATTCCATGTTCGTGAGTTTACAGACTCAGTTTATGTTGATGACAGTTTCTCCGCAAGTGATGTATGAATTCAACATAATCCCTATCAAAATTATAGCATGCTTTTTTTCAGAAATTGATAACCAAATCCTAAAAGTTATATGGAAATGCAAAACATCTAGAATAGTCAAAACAAATTAAAAATAAAATATTATTTACAAATAAGTTGGAGGACTTCTACTTTCTGGTTTCAAAATTTACTATAAAGCTGCAGTTATTAAGACAATGCATTACAGACATAGACTAATAGGTAAGTAGATATAAAGGGAACAAATTGAGAGCAAGGTGCATACAACATTTAAAAAAATGTTTGACCTTGTCAATAAAAAACTTTTGCTCATAAAAAGGCATTATTAAGAAAATAAAAACATGAGCAGTCCCCCAACAGACTGGGATAAAATATTTGCAAAATAAATATCCAATATGAGGTTTGTAACCAGAATTTACGAAGAACTCTTACAAATCAATAATGAAAAGTCAAGTAAGTCAGTCAAAAAAGTGGGGGGAAAAACAGAAGACAGTCTACCAAAGATGATATACAAATAACTAATAAGCACATGAAAAGATGCTCAACATTATTAGTCATTAGGGAAATGCAAATTAAAACAACAATAAGCTATCACTTCATACCCATTAGAACTGCTAAAATCCAAAACGCAACACCAAAGGCTGATAAGGATGTGGAGCAACGGGGACTTTCATTCATTTCTGGTAGAAATACAAATGGTGAAACCACTTCAGCAGACAGCTTGGCAGTTTCTTACAAAACTAAATATATTCTCCCCATGTGGTCCAATAATTGTGCTCCTTGGTATTTACCCAAATAAGTTGAAAACTTACATCCATATGAGAATCTGCATACAGATATTTATAGCAGCTTTATTTATAATTGCCAAAATGTGGAACTAACCAAGATGTTCTTCTACAGGTCAATGGATAGACAAATCATAATACATCTATACAATGGAACACTATTCAGTACTAAAAATAATGAGCCACCAAACCACTAAAAGACATGGAAGAGCCCTAAATAAAAATTACTAAGTGAAAGAAGCCAATGTTAAGAAGCCGTATGCTTCCAAGTGTATGACATTTTGAAAAAGAAAAAAAAAATCAGAGAGAGTAAAAAACGAGGTAGTTTTCCCAGGTTTGGGGTAATGGTAGGGGGAATAAATGGATGGAGTAGAGAGGATTTTCCTGGCAATGAAACTATTTTAAATGATACTGTAATGGTAGGTACATGTCATACATTTGTCAAAATCCAAAGAACTTCAACACCAAGAGTGAACCTGAATGTAAACCATGGGTTTTGGTTGATAATGATGTGGCGATGTTTCTTCTTCTATTGTAACAAATACACTTTATGGTTAGACGTTTGCAATGGGGAAGGCTCTACATTTTGGAGTAGAAGGGTGTTTATGGGAACTCTGCATATTTCACCAACTTTGCTGTGAACCTAAAAATAAAGAACACAGTTTAAGCATATAAGGAGCTTAGAAGTTGCTACTGCATCCTAACAACAAATAGAAAGCTGAACAAATGGAAAATCAGTAATTTATTTTATTTATTTTTTTATTTATTGAGATGGAGGCTTGGACTGTTGCCTCGGCTGGTCTGCAGTGGTGTGATCTCAGCTCGCTGCAACCTCCACCTCCTGGATTCAAGCTGTTCTCCTGCCTCAGCCTCCTGAGTAGCTAGGATTACAGGTGCCCACCACCACACCTGGCTACTTTTTTGCATTTTTAGTAGACACAGGGTTTCACTATGTTAGCCAAGCTGGTCTCAAACTCCTGACCTCATGATCCACCCCCCTCAGCCTCTTGAAGTGCTGGGATTACAGGCATGAGCCACCACACCTGGCCAGTAATTTTTAAAAAATCAGTAAGATAAGTGATGTCACAAGGCAAACCACAGACTCCAAAATTGCAGAGACAGGCAGGTAAATGCAGAAAAATCACAAGTTACCAGAGCAGAAACTCATGACTAAAAAGCTTCATGGGAACCAGTGTCTGGGTAGGAAAAACTAAACCGTAGTTGAGAAACTGACAGAGTCTCAGTGTGGACAAAAGTAAGAGTTAAAAACTCAAAGGGTAGGTACCACGATAAAGAAGGGGCCCTCACATTTTTGAGTGTTTTGCCTCCATGAACTCTACCAGGTCCTCACAGTGAATATGAGTATCAGAGAAGAATAACCATGTTTTGGCAGGGGACATTCTCGTTTGTTTTGTTTTGTGTTTAAGACTGGATCTTACTCTGTCACTCAGGTTGGAGTGCAGTGGTGTGATCTCAGCTCACTGCAATCTCACCTTCCAAGAATCAAATGATTCCCCCTCCACCTCAGCCTCCTAGGTAACTGGGACCACAGATATGTACCACCATGCCTGGCTAATTTTTGTGTTTTTTGTAGAGATGCGGTCTTGCCATTTTGCCCAGTCTGGTCTTGAACTCCTGAGCTTAAGTGATCCACCCCCTCAGCCTCCCAAAGTTGCACTGCCCATGAAGCAGTATAGTGTTATTTGAAAGTGAACTTGCATTAGCTGTGAATGTATTTTGCAAATTCTAGGGTAACCACTAAAAAAGGTTAAAGTGTTATAATTGACATGCTGAAAATAGAAAGAAAATGAAATTATACAAAACACTCAAAGTCACAAAGGCAGAAAAGGCATGGAAGACAAAACATAGGAACAAAGAACAAGGGAAAGAAGTAGAAAACACTAACAAATATGGTAGATATTAATCCAACTATATCAATAATTACTATTGATATAGTATCAATAACATCAACTATATCAATAACATCAATGGTCTAAATATACCAATTAAAAGATAAAAATCATCAAAATGGATGAAAAAAGACTTAACTATATGTTGTCTACAAGAAACTCACTGTAACTAAAAAATACATAGAAATTAAAAGTAAAGGGATGGAGAATGAGATACAATCTTAATACTAATGAAAAGAAAGTTGAAATAGCTAAAATCATTTTAGACAGAGCAGACTTCAGAAAAAGAGAAGTTATCAGAGATAAAGAGGGGCATTATGTAATGATAAAGGGGTCAATACTCCAAGAAAACAATAATTGTTTATGTCTATGTACCTAACAACAGAGCATCAACACATACAAGCCAAAAGTGGGTAGAACTGCAAAGAAAAATAGAGGAATCTACTATTATATTTGGAGACTTTAACTCTCTTCTATCAGAAAATGAAATATCCAGTAGGCAAAAAGTTGATAGGCATATAGTTGATCTCTACAGCATCATCAGTCATGTACAATTGACCTCTATAGACAACATCATTCAACAACAGCCCATTGTACATTCTTCTCAAGTTCACATGGAATATTTACTAAGAGAGACCACATTCTGGGCAATAAAACACATCTAACAAGTTTAAAAGACTAGAAATCATATAATGCCTGTTCTCAGGCAACAATTGAATTAAATGGATTTTTGGAAATAACAGAAACTAAAATCAGTAACAGAAATGTAGCAAAAAAATCTCAAATACTTGAAGATAAAACAACGTACTTCACATGGGTCAAACAATAAATCTCAAATAAATTTTAAAATATTTGAACTAATGAAAATGAAAACCAAAATTTGTGGAATATAGCTAAAGCAATGCTGAGAGGAAAATTAATGGCATTGGTTACATATATTAGAAAAGAAGAATGGTTTAAAATTAATTAATTAAATTAAAATTAATAATCTCCACTTCCACCCATGGAAACCAGAAGAAAAAGAGAAAATTAAATCCAAAGTAAGCAGAAAAAACGAAATAATAAAAATTAAAACAGATAATAATAAAATTGCAAACAGGAAATCAGTAGAGAAAGAAAAGACTGGTTTTCTGAAAAGACTGATAAAGATTATTAGCCTCTAGTTGTGGAAACTAAGAAAAAAAAGGAAGAAACTAAAAATTATTAATATTGAAGAGAAAGAGTAGATACCATTCCAAATCCCATGGGCATTAATAGGATAGTAAAGAAATATTATAAATAATTTTATGCCCACAGATTTAATAATCTAGATGAAATGAACTAATTTCCTGATAGAAAATTTTACACAAAAGAAATAAATAATCTAAATAGGCTGATACTTATGAAATCAATTTAATCAATAATTAACTGTCCAAAACTGAAAGCACCAGGTCCAGAAGTATTTACCAGTGAATTCTAGCAAACATATAAGAAATATATTATACTAATTCTTTATAGTCTTCCTCAGAAGCCAGAAACAGAAGTAATATTTTCTAACTTATTCTATGAGGCCAGCATTACCCTAATACCAAAACCAAACAAAGGCAGTTTAAGAAAACTACAGAGTATCTCTCATGAAAATTGGTGTAAAAATCTCAACAAAATACTAGCAAATTGAATCTCACAATGTATACTAAAAATTACACACTATGACCAAGTGGAATTAATTCCAGCCATGCAAGACTGGTTCAATATTTGAATATCAATTAACGTAATGCATGACATCAAAAAATTAACAAAGAAAAAAATCACGATTCTAGTTGTAGACGCAGAAAAAGCATTTGAGAAAATCCAACACCCAGTCATAATAAAAAACAAACATCATACTTAATGGTGAGAAACTGGAAGCTAAGATCAATAACAAGTTAAAGGATATCACTTCTCACCACTTCAACGTCACGTCTAATGCAATAAGACAATAAAAGAAATAAATTGTATATTATTTGGGAAGAAAAAACTGTCTTTGTTTACAGATGACACAATTTTTTTTTACGTAGAAAATCCAAAAGAATCAGCCAGAAAAACCTCTGACATTAATAATTGATTACAGCAAGGTTGCAGGACACAAAGTTAATACAGAAAAATCAATTGCTTTCTTATATACCAGCAATGAACAGAAGAAATTTTGAATCTTAAAACACAGTATTAGTTACATTAACATTTCCCCAAATGAAATACTTAGGTAGAAACCTAACAAAATACAGACATTATCCATATGAAGAAAACTATAAAACTGATAAAAGATATTGATGACAGTGGTAGCTGTCTGGAGAAGCTGCTGCCATCATGTGGACTGCAGCAGGGAGGCATGTCTGGGGCTGCACACTCCATGGAGCCAGCAGGAGCTGAGGACAAGTGGGGGCCCTGCCCCTTCTAAGTTGGAGTGGGAGCTCTCCAGGTTCCACTGCAGCCTCCCAAGCAATGGCTGTGGACCCAGGCATCCCTGTGCTCTCAGGGCCTGGGAGCAGGTGGGAGCCCAGCTCTCATAGGCACAGCTTCAGCAGCCCAAGTTGCAGCTGTGGACCCGGATCTCCAGCTCCACAGAGCAGGCAGGAACTGTGCTCCCCTGGGCACAGCTGCAGCCACCCAAACTGTGGCAGCAGACCCAGGCATCTCTGCATCTCTGCTCTCTTGGGGGCCTGGGAAGGCCTCCCCTGACCTTGCAGGCTTGGAGGTGCCTGCTCCTGCTTGCTGGCTTCGAACCCTGCTGCCAGCACCTGCTCTGATCTTGGAGCAAACTCAGAGCCAAGCCCAGGTTCTGTCACAGCCCTGCTGATTGTGCACATGTTTGAGGCAGTGCTGACACACCAGCCCACTGCCTCCTCATCCCCCTCTGGACTTTGGGCACTGACTAGCATGGGAGAGAAGCTGAGGAGGCACTGAGAGGAGATCAGTGCTAGCCTGCAGCTGCACCTTGGCACCTATAGCCTGGGTGCCATGAAGAGCAGCAGCAGGTAGCCAGGTTCCTAGATAAGGGGGCAAGTCCCCCAATGAGGCCCCACCTTCAGGCCAGGGCGGGTCTGAAGGCTGGAAGCCAGGCTGCCAGTCCTGTACACTAGAGTGGGAACTTGTGGTCCCTTTTGTGGGCCTGCCCATGGCCACCCATGGACCAATCGGCATGCACTTTCTCCCCTCTGAGGCCCATAAAAGCCCTGGGCTCAGCCAGAGCTGAGCGAATATCAGGATGACACGCTGCAGGGAGGTGCTACCCATACCAGGGCCTCCTCTCTGCTGAGAGCTGCAGAGACAATGGAATGACCTGCCTGTAGAGAGAGCTTCCCACTTCAGGGTCTCCTCTCAGGTCGGAGCTGAACATCCACTGGGACATCTTGGCTGTGCAAAGGAATACCCACTGTGGGTCTCCTCTGAGCTGTTCTGTTAATCAATAAAGCTCCTCTTCATCTTACTCACCCTCCACTTCTTTGTGTATCTCATTCTTCCTGGTTGCAGGACAAGAACTTGGGACCCATTGGATGGCAGGGCTAAAAGTGCTGTAAAACAAACAGGGCTGAAACATGTCCCATGCTCACCACCTTGCGGGCAAAGAGGAGGAGAGAAGAGCTGTGGGCCTTCAGGGAGCCTAGCCTGGGAGCTCCTCTAGCCAGGGCTGTCACTTCCTCTTTGGGGCCTTGTGGTTACCAGCATCTCCAAGATTCTAAGTGTCACCACATTCTCCAGTGCCAGCTGTGGAAGCCGCTTGAAGTGCACCTGGTTCAGCCACAGCCTTGCAGAGCGCAGGTGCCCATGCTGGCACCTGGAGCTGCCCACCCAGCTGCAGTGGCCAGACTTTGTGTTCACTCACAACCCCCTCACTGCTCCACCCCTGACTCATTCTTGGCAGACATGGGATCCAGGCCTGTAGAGTGTGCTGAGCACAGCCTGGCATGCCGAGTGGGCAGAACTAGCCCAGCAGGCCCAAGCAAAACCCTGGAAAAAGAGGTTTCTGACCAGAAAAGCAATACCCCAAGGATCCCGTAACAATATCAAAGAAGAAATATGCAAATGAAGAGCTATTTTGTGTTTATTGATAGAAAGATGCATAATTGCCAAGACATTGGTTCTTCCCAACTTGATCTATAGATTTAATGCAATCCCAATCAAATTCTCATTAAATTATATCTAGTTATACTGTGGAAATCAACAAAATGAATCTATAGTTTATATGAAGAGGCAAAGCATGCAAAATAGACAATTCAATATTGAAGAAGAAGAACAGTCAGAGGACTGACTGACACTATTTTGAACAATTACTATAAAGCTACAATATTCAAGCCACGTGGTATTGGCAAAACAAATAGACAAATAGATCAGTGGAACAGAATAGAGAACTGAGAAATAGACACACGTGAATTTAGTTAACATGATCTTTTTAAAAAATTAAATTTATGGCCGGGCGTGGTGGCTCACGCCTGTAATCCCAGCACTTTGGGAGGCCGAGGCGGGTGGATCACAAGGTCAGGAGTTTAAGACCAGCCTGGCCAACATGGTGAAACCCTGTCTCTACTAAAAACACAAAAAGTAGCCCGGTGTGGTGGCAGCGCCTGTAATCCCAGCTACTCTGGAGGTTGAGGCAGGAGAATTGCTTGAACCTGGGAGGTGGAGTTGCAGTGAGCTGAGATCATGCCACTGCACTCCAGTCCAGGTGACAGTACAAGACTCTGTCTCAAAAAAAAATTAAATTTATTTTTATTGATACATAATAATTGTATATATTTTTGGGGCACCTGTGATATTTTGATACATGCATATAACATATAATGATCACATCAGGGTATTTAGGATATTCATAATCTCAAACATTTATCATTTCTCTGTGTTGAGACATTTCAAACACATATTATTAAGTGAAAGCCCATCTAAAAAGGCTACATACTGTAAGATTCTAACTATATGACATTCTGGAAAAGCAAAAGAATGGAGGCAGTGAAAGATCAATGGTTGCCTGGGGTTAGGTGGAATGGAAGGGTAAACAGGCAGAGCAGAAAGGAATTTGGGGGCAGCAAAACTCTTCTGAATGATATTAGAATGGACGACACTTATTATACATTTGTAGAACACTATGAGTAAACGTTCATGTAAGTTATGAGTTGGTTCATATTGTTGTGCCAATGTAAGTTCATCGATCATAACAAATGTACTACTGTGGCATGGGATGTTAATACTGGGGGAGGATGTGTATGTGTTGGTATGGGAATTTATGGAAATTCTCTTTACTTCCCATGTACTTTTTCTGTAAGCCTAAAACTGCTCTAAAAAAACAGTTTATTAATTAAAAATACATAAAATCTATTAAAAACGTAAACAGAAAAATAACGCAAATAACACCATAGTGTATAAAATGCCAATTCTTTGTAATATGCTTTGAGATTTGACTCTGAATTATTTTTATTATTTCTTTATAATAAATATCTAAAGCAAAGAATACTGTTTAGTTTGGGAGGTTTCCTGTAAATTTCACATGTTGTAATATTATTTTGTTCTTTCTTTAACAATTTTTGATTATCACTATAAAAAACATTTCCACAAATTGGGTTTCTAAGATCTAACTGGCTTTTTATTAGCAATTCATAAAAGCAAAATATAAAGGAGCTTCAATGAACTAAACAGAATGAATGAATTTTACATGTACAAAAATGTGGAGAAAAGAAGAAACAAGAAAAAAACAGCAAATTGATCATTTCGAGGTTAATTTTTTAACAAGGATGAAAGCAAAATATTGTTGGAGTAACATAAGTTTGCTGTCATTTGTTGCCTGATTTTTTGAAAAGTCAAAAACTTAGGTTTCATTTTGGTGGAATGGAGTGACTCCATTTTGGATCTCCTGTCTTTTCTTTAACAGTACCTTTCTTACATTCTTACATTATATTCTTTAACATTCTTAAATTTCATCTTTGACTCCATAAATATTTAATTTCTAAATGTCAAAATGTTTTTATTGTTATTGTTTAAAATATTCATTGCTATTTTCTAACTCATTTGGTTTTTATCACAGAGTATGTTTCATACTATATGGGAGTGAAAGTACTTACGTTTTGGGAAGGCTAAATTTTCAGGAAACTTAGGGAAAAGGATATTTTCTGTTGTTGAGATGTTTATGCCTATAAATCTAGTCTTATGGATTACATTTTTCAAGTATTTTGCTTTGATTTATTACCTTATCAAAGAAAGACAAAGATGGAGGTAGAATTTCTCAAAGCAATTGCATGTTTCTTACCTTATGTTTACCTTATTTTTCTAATAGCGTTATACAAATTTTGTACACAAATATTAATAGTTATAATCGTCATAAATTTTTGTATCTCTATATAAAGAGTTCAATAATTTTTTGTCACAAAATTTACTTTGTACGAAATAATGCCAGCTTTGCTCTTTTTTTACATGGACTCATTGATGTTTTTGTTTTTAAACATTCTATGATATTTTTGCCATATATGTGTGTGTATATAAATGTTTTCTGGGATTATCCTACTGTTACTCATGTATGTCCAAAATTAATATCCAATGTGAATAATAATTTAGGCAAAACATAATTTCAACATCATGGCAATTATTTTATATTTATATTTTGATATCGATTTCAAAAATAATGTTTCAGAAGTAAAGTTTGAAACCATATTTTCTCCTGTGTTGGTATTTCTTATCTATGAAACTAAAATACTCTGCTTTTTGTTCCTACATTTCCAAGTATGGATCCTGTAGGTTCACAATGTTGCCTATTTCTTTAGCTGCAAGCTCCCGGGAGGCGGAGCTTGCAGTGAGCTAAGATCCGGCCACTGCACTCCAGCCTGGGTGACAGAGCGAGACTCCGTCTCAAAA
>NW_022314231.1:34098-41764 GCF_002776525.5 Piliocolobus tephrosceles
ATCTCAATGCCAATTTCTTCTTCATTCTGAGAGAGCAAATGATTCCTGTCCTTCACATAACTAATTCAAAAGTCTCACAAAATTCTATGAGTTCATTGATTTTCAGGTGGATTTAATTTAGCTCTTATATTATTGTGCATTTGTAAGTATTTACAGGAATATACTTTATTATACACTTTTGGCAACTTGATTTGTTTTACAATTATCTATCTTAGAAATCAATCCTTGTTTTAATATGTATATGTCCCTCAATGTCTTTCAGTCTTCTTTAATTGTCCCTTGGTTTTAGTAGTTACAGGATATTGCATTAAATGGATTTGCATAATTTAGTGTTTCTTTTGAGATCTAGTTTGTGTTCAGTTTTTTGATAGTACAGACAATTCTTTCAAATAGTCTTTGTATGTGTCTTTCACAGGAGTGAATATATATAGGATACATTCCTAAAAATAATAATTTTTAGAATTCAGAATCTGTGTTTTTCCTTTTTTTTTTTTTGTTTGTATTTTTGAGAAACACGACCAAATTGCCCTTCATGGACAGGTATTTTCCTTTTATACATCCTCTCACCCAATTCCATTTTAATTTTAATCTGTTCCTTCATGTTAAACTTACTCTGTTTCACAAACTTAATGTTAGTTTATTTTATTGAATTACTTGAGAAATTGGTGGTTTTTTAATTCTAAATTGTATTCTTTTGTGATATTTAAATACAGTGAGAGATATAACCTTCATTTGAGTCTTTAGGGTTAAGACTTAATATCAATTACTTTGATATTTTTGGGTCTTCATGTTTCTCTGACTCTATTTTTTCTAGTTTTCAACTTCAGCCTGATTGTGAAGTCCTATAAATAGGGGCTAGGTCTTACCCTTAGCCTAGTTGTCTGCCTATCAGTATGTTGAACTGTCTTTGCCCAGCTAAACGACTAATTGATATTTGCAGACTGATTTTCAGGGTTAACAAACATTAATAAAGAAACTCTGTGAATCCAGGTGGCATCAACTCCAACCCCCGCAGAAGTAACAGTCAATGCTAAAAACCCCAATTTCAGCATCAAGTTTCCCCATGGCTCCTTCTGTTTCTGTCTGTTGTATTTCTGGACTTTGTAGCTGTCTGTTGTATTTCTGGACTTTGTAGTTGATCTATATATCTCCTGTGATATAATTTATCCAAGCATTACTTTCCTGCATCTGACCTGTGGTTTTCTGAGAGATGAAGTTGTCATTTCTGAACACATTTAAAGAGAAGTTGATTATGGGAGGAGGAAATTGGAAGAGAGGTGGCAACCCTTAGCTGTTTTATTGTATCTGCTTTGTTTTCTCAGTGCCTATTACAGATTATGAGCCATCATCCAAGCTATAAGCAATAAAATATCTCTGCATCCTTGTCAAACTATTGTATTTGTATTATCTTAAGCAAAATGTGTATGTGATTCTCCTTTCAACTCTGTAAGTTTTGTACCTCCCAAATTTTGACAATAAGTTAGCTATAAATAGTAGTTTTTATTGCTGTTTTCCTTTTGTTTGTATTTGCATTGATATTTTATTGACAGATTTGTAGAGATTACACGAAGATAGATGACCAGAGTATGCATTTAGTTAAAATTCTTGGTTTAATTTGGCATTTGAATCAGGTCATTCTCTTATAAGTCACATATTTCTGTCTCAAAGACTTAGTGTATAAACCATATTTAACAATTGTGATCTCATTTTAGTAAAATATAGGAGCTAAATACATAAAGAAATAACATTATCAGAATAATATTTATACAGTAAATAACTTAATTTATTTGTATGTAAATTTACTTTTCTATCTGGCATAGCATTAAGGAAATTATCCATTTTAGCTTATGTTTCTCTATATTCTGGAAAACATCTATTCTTCCAATATTAAATTTCCTCTAAAATTACTTGCTCCATTGGGCCTCTACCTCCGTCTGTCTCTTTTCCTGGTGTAGTCTTCTCTTCTACTTATTCACAGTTTTATCCTTGAATTAACTTGTTTTTTATGCACTCTTTTATTATGCTGGAAACCTTCCTGCCAATTTGCAAGGAAGTAATACTCTTTGTTGATATCCCTTTGAAAGAGAAAAGCAAGCTTCTAAACTAAGAAAGATCAAATCAGCATAAACTATTAGTATGATATTGTATTCTAAAGCAATGAACATATCTGTAACTAAAGATCTCACTCAGAAACACCTGGAGCTATTTTATCTTCAATAGTATGCAAAGTCTATATTTAACTACAACACTTAAAAAAACAAATTTTGTGTTTTCCTTTTATTGTTTCAGAAATTACAAATTTTAAAAAAACTATGTGAAGATGGAAGAAAATCACATATTGGAAAGTGAGCAGAGGAGAGATTAATCTACAATTTGACCTAGTTGAGAAATTAAACTCATAGGTCTCTTAAATATTACATAACTGCTTCAAAAATAAATCAAGATATTTTATTTTTAAAAGCAAAGAACCATACAACAGGTATATATTTTTGTTTCCTCTTTTCCATATGGCAGGGTGAAATCAGCTGTAAGTAATTTATTAGTTATGAGATACACTCATTCATATCAGTTATGAGATAACTCATTTCTTATGTTTAAAGTTGATATACAATATTCATTTTGAACATTTTCAACTATAAAATTTAAAAGGAGAAATATAAATGTTAACTGATGTATAATTTCCCCATTTAAATGTAAAAAGATATTTATGTCAAACTTCCAAATTTTCATTTATTTTAAATACCTTTTTTTTTTCCCCCTTAAAGGCCAAGGATAATTCTATCAGAGGACAACAATGGTTGCTTTTAATTGCTCAGTTACTCTATCCAGTGATCCAACTTTGGCTTCAGGTTGCTATAGCAATTAAAATGGGAAAACTGGAAACAAAGCTTATTAAACTTCATTTAATCCATTATATATGGTTACAGCAACCAAAAAGCTTCCTACAGATTCTGAAATGGAAGCATCACCTCTGCAGATAATTAAGTGTTTTGGTGGGAATTTGTTCGAAAACCCAATGTACAATTAGACAAATATGTTCACATACCATGTTTCATTGAAGTCTGTATGAGCATACATGCTTGTCAATGGGTCCTGATCCCAAATGCTTTTATGCCTGATTAATTTTCGATATCAGGCAGGAGCTTGCTCATTATCTCCTTGCAGGGTCCATTTTAGATTGCAATGAGCTTCATTTAGAGATGATATGCTAACTGTTAATAAACTGCATTTAATTTTTGTGTGTGAGCAGATCCTGTTGGAAAATATCTAAAAATCTTCCAAAGGGACTGAATAAATTCAGATTATTCTTTGTTGTAAAATTTACTATTAGATTATCTATTTTGCTTTAATTAAATATAAACTTTGTGTTTGCTTTTTATTTTACATTTTATATTTTCAATGTATCTGGTGTTTCCCATAGATATACTGACACTGTTAACTAATATTACTTCTGTATGTAATTGAAGCAAACTGATTTTAAGATTCACTAGATCTTGGTAGCTAACTTTTTAGGCAGACAATGCAGACAAATGTATATTTTAGCCATTAATAAAAACTCTAAAGGCAACTCACTCAATATTTTTCTCTTTAATTCACTAAAATTATTAGAACACCTGATAATAGACCTGCTTTACTAATATATATTAGAAATACAGAGTTAGGAACATTTTCGAGAAAGTACAGCAGGAGATAGTAAAGTTAGCTCAGGAAGGAAGACTTGTAAATGAGTCCTGTCCACAATTATTCTTTCCTGATTTTGAGATCATAAGTATTTGTTTTGTTTTTTATTTTTTGCATTAAGCTGGATATGGATTAAATTTTATAAAGAAAACTATCAAGAATCACAAGTTGAAATAAAGTTAAAATTTTTTAAATGACCAAAGCATAGTTTATTATTAAACTGACACCTACATACACTATACTAAAAGTAGAATAATTTACTAAACAAACTAATGGCTAGTCTCATTATCTTATCTAGACTGAGAGAATTACTTTTTACAAAATATAGCTCATTTGGCTGTCTCCTTCTGTGCTTTTTAGAAAATGTTCCTAACTCTGTAAGTGTCTTCAACATATATTAATAAAACAGGTCTATTATTGGCTCTTGTAATAATTTTAGTGAATGCAAATTATAAAATACATTGTTTGGTGCTGTCTATACATGAGAAAACATATTGTGAGAAGTCACAGAATTTTGCTTAGAAAGAGTTGCAAATATATCAATGAAGGAGTCAACATGGTTAATAATAATATATATTTAAGGATATGTATGATATTAGAAATAATCTATAATCAATACTTATCTCTAATATAAAAATAAATATAATAGCAATTACACTAACATCTTTTCTTGTTTTTTAAGTCTTTTACATTGGAATTTACACTGAAATTTTCCACTGATTAGAACTTTTAAAAAATTATAATTATCACAGGTGTTGAATAAAAAGACATCTTGAATAGATAGTAGGAAATATACATTTTTGGTGACATTTAGCAGACAATTAAAAATTTTACATCTCAAATCATTCATGTAAATTGGAAAAAAGTCTTGTTTAGTGATATTTCGCAGTTCTCACAAAGACATAGGAAAGGCAATAACGGAATTTTTATTTCATTAAAACTTACAAAATAACAGAGATTCAATTTTGGATTCTTGATGGATATTTTATACTCAGATGTCCCACTGGCTATATGTCTTTTGGTCTCTTTTTAAAGGCAAGTGTAGAAGATAAAGACTTTTTTCTAAAATTATCATAAAAACACAGGAATATAGGGCTCCTGAGCATCTCTTTTTCTAATATATTTAATGATATATTTTGGGCCGGGCGTGGTGGCTCAAGCCTGTAATCCCAGCACTTTGGGAGGCCGAGACGGGCGGAGCACGAGGTAAGGAGATCGAGACCATCCTGGCTAACACAGTGAAACCCCGTCTCTACTAAAAAATACAAAAAACTAGCTGGGCGAGGTGGCGGGCGCCTGTAGTCCCAGCTACTCGGGAGGCTGAGGCAGGAGAATGGCGTGAACCTGGGAGGCGGAGCTTGCAGTGAGCTGAGGCCCGGCCACTGCACTCCAGCCCGGGTGACAGAGCGAGACTCCGTCTCAAAAAAAAAAAAAAAAAACAGGAATATAGGGCTCCTGAGCATCTCTTTTTCTAATATATTTAATGATGTATTTTGAAGAGTTCTGTGACTTTACTTTTATCAACAACCAAGTTGAAATTAATTCTATATAAATTTTTTATCACATGTGAATATGACTATATATAAAAATATTGCTTTCTGCCAGTTTCCAAATACATGCCATAACAATAATTTAATAACTTCTATGAAAGTAAAATGAGGACTCACAACAGAATTTAAAATGTACTCATGAGAAAACAGAGTTTCAGGAACATTTGAAATAATAATATCTCTTCAAATGGATGTACATTCCTTACTAGTATGGTTTGGCTGTGCCCTCACCCAAATCTCATCTTGAATTGTAGCTCCCAAGATTCCCATATATTATGGGAAGGACTCAGTGGGAGGTAATTGAATCATGGGGGTGGGTCTCTTCCATGCTGTTCTCATGACAGTGAATAAGTCTGACAAGATCTGCTGGTTTTGTAAGGCGGGATATGCCTGCACAAGCTCACTCTTTGCCTGGTGCCATCCATGTAAGATGTGACTTACTCCTCCTGGCCTTCTGCCCTGATTATGAGGCCTCCTCAGCCATGTGGAACTGTAAGTCCATGAAACCTCCATTATCAGTCTTGGGTATGTCTTTATTAGCAGTGTGCAAACAGACTAATACACTTAATAAATAAGGCAACTTTGATCCCTAATGAGATCCTTTCATTCATTCAGGAGATTCTCCTAAAGTGTATGGTGCTTTTCCACCATTGAAGTTCAAGGTCTCAGTTCCTTTGTCCAGTGATGGCAACTATTCTTTCCAAGCCCTACTCATTGGGAATTGTAGTAATGGCTGTTTTTCTGGTTATACCGTGAACATATTTTGTTCTGTGCTTTTTCTTATAAATATCTAGAATACCTAGAGTATCTACTATTCATCTAAAACAGTGAGGACTGTATCTTCCTGATTTTCTTGGTCCCTTAATGCTTTCCTGAGCACCATGGGGATGTGCTCCCTTCCATGAAATGCTTATGATATTTTGCTGTTCCCTTCTTATTTTGCCTACATTGCAGTAAAGTTATTGGTTTGAGCAGCATCATAAAATCATGTGATATTAGAATATATATTCATGATTAACAAAGAAAAAGCAAACACAATAAGTGCAAACTCCATAATAACACATGAAAATAATATTTTTTGTAGTGGTAGAGGAATTGGGAAGTTTGTTTTTTTTTGAGACGGGGTCTCATTCTGTTTCCCAGGCTAGAGTGTAGTGACACCATCACAACTCACTGCAGCTTTGACCTCCCAAGACCAAGTGATCCTCCAGCCGCAGCTTCCTAAGTAGCTGGAACTACAGGCACACACCACCACAGCCCTCAAATTTTTGTATTTTTTGTAGAGACAGGGTATTGCTATGTTGCTCAGTGACATGGCTAGGCTTTGTATCCCCACCCAAATATCATCTTGAATTGTAATCCCCAGAATCCCCATGTGTCAAGGGAGAGACCAGGTGGAGGTAATTAAATTATGGGGTGATTTCCCCCATGCTGTTCTCATGACTGTGAGTGAGTCTCACAAAATCCGATGGTTTTATAAGCAGCTGTTCCGCCTTTGCTCAGCACTTCTCTTTCCCGCAGCCTTGTGAGGAAGGTGCCTTGCTTCCTCTTCACATTCTGCCAAGATTGCAAGTATCCTGAGGCCGCCCCAGCCATGCGGAGTCAATTAAACCTCTTTCTTTTATAAATTACTCAGTCTTTAGCAGTTCTTTATCGCAGGATGAAATGGACTAATACAACCAGCCTGGTCTCAAACTCCTAGGCTCAAGTGATCCTCCTGCTTGAGCTCCCCAAAGTGTTGAGATTAGAAGTGTGAGCCACTGCGCCTGGACTAAGGGAAAATAAATTTTAATAAGCAGCTATATATATATAGTTGTAGTTGTGTGTGTATGTGTATTTCAATTTTGAGTAAATTAATAGAGTTGTGCAATCATCACCACAATCTAGTTTTAGAACATTTTAGTCATTTATCTATTTTCTGTATTTATATTTTAGCCATTACCGAGCTTTTGCTGCAAATGGAATCATACAAAATATAGTCTTTTGCATCTGACTCTGTTCATGTAGCATGATATTTGAAGTTCTTTCATGACTTAGCATCTACCAATAACTTGTCCGTTTTATTACTGAATGGTATTAAATTTTTATATGGCTACATTTCATTTTGTCTATTGAGCAGTTGAGGGAAATATGTATTGCTTCCAGTTTGGGGCTGCTATGAAGAATTCTGCCATACACATTCCTATGCAAGTCTTTGTGTGGGTTTGTGTTTCCTTTCCTCTTATATTCCTCAGAATGAAATTGGTGGGTTATTTGATAAGTTTATGTTAACTTTTTAAATAACTGCCAAACTTTTTCAAAGTGGCTTAACCATCATACACTTCCTCCAGCAACTTACAAGGGTTCTTGGTTTTCCAAATCTTGGTCAACATTTGGTGTTGTCTTTCTCTAAAAGACAAAAAAAGAGAAAGAAAGAAAAGAAAAGAAAAGGGAAA